>NC_029788.2:10437059-10438087 GCF_000816755.2 Arachis ipaensis
ATTGGACAATTATTAGAAAAACCTATAGAAATAGCAAACTGGTAATAATTTATAAAATACGGACATTTTATTGAATTATTGTATCTGTATGTCAGATATATTTTTGTCATGACACTCATTGACACTTGTCTGATATGCGTGTTTGTTATGTCTAACTGTGTTTTAATTAAGAAAAATTCTCCGGACACATTTGGACAAATCTAAATACTATCACATGTCTATGTGTCCAATCTTATTCTTAACAGGTATTTTTAAAATAAGTTTAGAAATAATATATATTATTATTTATTAAAATAAAAAATATTTAAAATATTTTTTATAATTAAAAAATTAATTTATATTTTATTATTAATAAAATATCAAAATAGCATTATAATTTATCCAAAAAATATTTTATATTATATATATGCGTATTTCTGTGTCTTATAAAATTTTAAAATTCGTGTATTTGTATATCCTATAATGTGTGGTATCTTGTTACCGCATCCATGCATCATAGATAATATTAATAATCGGTGTCTTTTTTTAGTTGTCTACGGTATTCTTCAACTCGACTGATCAATGACTGATTCGCTTCGAATTTGAACTCTATTTAAAGGTTTATTGTTGGCTAATAAATTACTCTATATACAAAACAAAATTCGAATTTTTAACACTTATTTAAATAGTAAGTGAACTGACTACTTAACTAAAAAAAATAATCAGTGCCTTGCCTTTGTGGCAACTTTTAAGAAGTTAAAGAGTATTAAATACAGCTTGTTTTCAAATGTTCACTTTAATACGACTTAATAAAAATTTCACATTTTTTTTCCAATTTTAAATTTTATTTACATCACAAAATATTAAGCCCGACTGGCCAATTGGCCATGTACAGTAAGACCCTGATAATGAAAAACATAAATGGATTCCAGCATGGGATCCACTACTCATATTTGTTGTTTATTTTCTTTTCAAAATTCAAATTAAAGGATATTGTAGATAACCAAAAGAATGCAGTAGTTACGTACTTACGTCTCAAATTCAAGTCT
>NC_029788.2:10438210-10465457 GCF_000816755.2 Arachis ipaensis
AAATCTCTTTATTTAAATTTAAAATATTTCTCATTTAGATTAAGATCATATCCATTACTATTTTACACGTTTAGTAAATAAAAAAGATAAAGTAATAAACACATTACATTTGTTATATATAATGTCACTATGACTAACTAAAAAAGTCTCCTAATATTAAAGAGATCCTAAGTTGTGAAGATCGAGTTTGAAGATATAGTGGTAGTCAATTTTTTTTTTTTTAATTAACGATAATACAAATGCCTCTCATATGTAGGTGTAGATGCCAACATTATCTAGCACCATCATTTCATGCGCATATTTATTAAAAAGTTGTAATTCGTTAAAAAATTGTCTTTTGAAATAAATATTTTAGTCATAGATATGTAATTAAATGTATGTAGTTGCATGTTGTATTTATTTATTATTGTTATAATATACATGAATGGATGTCCATTTAATACATTGTAATTTTCTTTACAATATTGAGCGGCTAACTTTTCCATTCAGTTCTTTAAGAAAGACTAAATTTTATAAAGTCTTGAAAAAGAATTCTTTGTACGTGTATAAATAATAGTAAAATCTGAGACATAGGACACAAGCAATAAAAATAAAAATACTCTTCTCTCTCTCGTACATATATAAACTTTCTTTTTTCTCTCTTTTGAGTATACGTTATTACATATATAATATTAGTAAATATATAAATTACTTCTATTATAGTGAGATAATAGTATTGGTAAATATTAATACTAGTGTCTTCTATTTACATTTTGTTTTATTTTTATTACCTCTTTCTTATTTATTTATTTTATAACACGTTATCAGTACGAGACTCTGATCAAATTTTAGGAAGACACAAGTAACAAATTTTCATTATGTCGAATCTCTCTCATCTTGAATTTAATGCTTGATATATCTGGAAACAACTATTTATCATGGACACTAGATGCTGAAATTCATATTGATTCAATGGATCTTGGAGATACCATTCAGGCTGAAAATAATGCATCTTAGAAACACAACTAGAAAATGGATTAATACAGACAGATTTATAGACGGATTTAGTCTTTATTACAGACAGATTTTTTGTTACTGACGAAATTACCGACGGATTTTGTCTCTCTGTAAAAGTTTCGTCGAAAATTATTTACCGACGGATTTTTTTTCGTCGGAAAATTACAGACAGATTTTTACCAGTTACCGACGGATTTTTCCTCTGTAAATTTTCTATCCATTTCCCAAAGGCGGCGAACTTTCCGACGGATTTTCCGTCTGTAATTACAGACGGATTTTCCGTCTGTAATTACAGACGGATTTTTCGACGGATTTTTTGTCTGTAATTTGAACCTTGGAAAATCATCCCACACTATGATTACAGACAGAAAATCCGTCTGTAAATCCGTCGGTAAAGTAAAATAGAAATTTTTTTTAATTTTTCCATTGCAAAATGAATACTTTAGGTTTATTTTTTAAATTTCATCCATCAAACACACTGTAAATTGAAAAAAAAGAGGCCAAAAATTATATAGATAAACATAATATTCATTACATGATACCCAAAAAAATAAACCATTGACAGAACTATAACTATTTACATTACTCATTGACACTACTAGTTCCTTCATTTTCAACAATTTAAACAAACAAGATTTTATATTGATCCTATTCCTTTTAGATTGCATGATGGTGACTTGCTCAGAGCCATTGACAAATACACCTCCTGGATCTCCTTGTGGTTGTGTGGCCACTTCAAGTTAAACTCCACATCAGCATTGCAATATACAAGTTCTTCCCTTTGGTTTTCAAGCTAGCTGAGGAAATTGCAGCCAGTCTTTTGTTGAGTCGCAACCAGGTTCGCATTATTGGAGCTAATGCAGCAAATCATCAACTAGAGAAAACCATTGTTCTCTTAAATTTGGTGTCTCAAGGAGTTAAGTTTGATGATGCAACAGCATTCTTGATATACAAGAAATTCTGGCACAAGGAAATTCTCACTGATGCTTCCCTTTTTGGCACAAGAAATTCTGGCACAAAGAGTCAATATTATTAACGCAGAGAGAGTATTATTAACGCATCCGAATCTTAGTGATTAAATTAATGTGTTATGTACCTCCTCCAAAGGCTATATCAATTGATGGAATTCCCACATGCTGCACAAAAGGTTTATAATCTGATCCTCCACCACCTAATCTTCCAATCTTTCCATGTAAAGAAATAGTTCATGATTAGATTCAGGCCAAATCAAATGCAGAATTTTCACTACTCAGCAACAATTCAGCAAAGCTAGCAGCAGAAAATTCAATAATTCAGCATTCATCTTTGTCTATTTATGCAGAAAACGAAGAAGAAGCAATAGATTTGGCTGAAGAAGAAGAATTAGCTTTCAATTTTGAATTTCAACCAGTATAATCAAGAGCAATTTCAGTTCGAGTAGGATTCCAAAATTCAATTCCAAAACTGCAATCAAAATTAGCTCTCATTCCAGAACACACAAGAGAAGAACACCTGGATCTAGTGATCTACATTTGGCGCATTTGGAGAAAACAGCTCGGGCCGAGCTGAGGAGGAAATTGCCATCCAGGGCGGCGGAGTAGCAGCAGAGGGGTTGAATCGGCCACCGCCAAAGCCACCTTACTCGTTTACAAAGACTCCAACATTAAAACCAATATTCCTAACATATTACAAGCCCAAAATAGAAGAATAATGTATTACATCAATTTCCTAAACCTGCAAAATTTAGACCAACAATTGATAACTAAAAAAAGTTCTGAATAGGAAACAAAAAGACAGCACGATTTAAGGCAATAAATAGCTCTTACCATTCAAAAGACAAGTTTTCTCCCCGGTATCTTTGTACTGACGGAGACATTGGTTTAGACGAAAAAGATAAGGCAAGACAAGCACTAAAGGTATTGCAACAGAGTGACTGCCACACACAGAATTAGCTTCCAACCAAGCAATTGTGGCAACCTACAAGGATTTTGGAAAATGGATCCCCTAATTAGAGAAGTCAATCAAGCATCTTGAGAGCCAAGAACAAAAGATACAAGTCTAGAAACTAAAAATTTTAACTGTTAATGAACAAGCTCTATGGAAAAGGAGAATGGTAAGAATGCTTAAATCTGTAGACAAATTACAAATATCAATATTATATAGAGTCCACAGTGCTGGTTTTTTTTTTCGAGAATGAGCAAAAACTTTTATTTCATTAGACAGGAATAAACTAACTAATGCATGTGTTAAAACTCACCTGTATCATAAGCTCAACTAGTTCCTTCACGGATACTTCATTGTCTGGGTTTCTCACATTGAATATCTGTCCGTTTGCTCTTTTAAGATTATCCTGTCACAAGTTGACATACACATTATCTGAAGCTCATGGCAACTCAGAAAGTCGGGTTAAGGAAGTCATGCAGTGATCCATTTCTATGAAACTCATAGACTAAGAGGTGCTGCCCATACTCTGAACAAACAGAAATTCCCCAGCTTGACGTGGCGCTGAAGCAGCCCTTCCAAATTGGACTTGTGAACCTTCACGAAATTCCCCAATTTAACGATTCCAAATCAGAACCGAACAAACAGAAAACAATCACAACAAAATGCGAAGAGACTTGGAGGGAGGTTACCATGAGGTTCATGTAGTGATCGGGATCGAAGGAGTTGGAGTTGATATCGTCGGGTGAGGCGTGCTTGGCGGAGTCGGTGCCGGTGGACATGGCAGACTCTGGAGAGTAGAAACTCTGAAAGTTAAAAACTATAGAAAGCAATAGCCTACCATGAATTTTAGGTCAAAAAAGCTTCGATTGCAGAAAATAATTCATCAAAATCAGAGTAAACCCACAGATTCAAACAAAGCACAAAAGCAGAGTATGATAAACCTAAAACTGGCACAGAAAAATTAAGCCCTAAGATTTATCACGAAGAACAGAATCACAAAATCAGCATATATATATATATATACCTGAAAATTGAGATGGTTACAAGAAGAACTGAGAGAGCGAGTTGAGATTAGATAGAAGAGGCGCCAGAGGGAGCAGATGCGATGAAAGCGGCGGCAGAGAGGCTCTACGACCATGGGAGTAGATGCGACGACAGCGGTGGCGGAGGGATCTCGTGCGACGCAAGGAATGATAAAGAGAGACTGTGCGACGCAATGGCTCGGCAGCGGCAGCGGCGGAAGAAGCAGAAGTAGCAGCCACAGAGAGAAGAACTATCTCGTGCTATGAAGAGAAGAAGAACTGAAGAAGCTCGTGTTTCATTTGGAAGAAGCTCCTCTTTCATTTAGGTTTAATTCAATATTTCCAACGGAAAATTTTAAATTACAGACGGATTTTCTGTCTGTAATAATTTAATAAAATGCAGCATTTTGTCTATTTAATTACAGACGGATTTTCCGTTTGTAACAATTTTTTACGAAAAAAATTAATTTTACCGACAGAATTATCGACGGATTTTTTTTTCCGTCTGTAATTTATGCTAATTCATTTTTTTATTTTCCGACAAAAAATCCCTCTGAAATTCTGTCTGTATTTCCGTGGGATAAAATCCATCGGAAATATCCATCTGTAAAAACTAATTTTCTAGTAGTGAAAGATAAACCCAAGGTCATGATCTTCCTTCGTCGTCATCTTGACAAATGATTGAAAAATGAATATCTCACATTAAAAGATTCTGTAGATCTGTGGAAAGACCTTGAGAAAAGGTACAATTATAAAAAAAATAGTGATACAGGATTTTAAATTCATAAATGAATATAATTCAGCAATGTTTCGAATCACCTCACGAATGAAATTATGTGGAAAAAAGATAACTGATAACGATATGTTAGAGAAAATATTCTCAATCTTCCATGCCTCAAATGTGCTCCTACAGCAGCAGTATCGTGAAAAAGGATTTAAAAATATTCTAAGCTAATTTCTTGCCTTCTTGTTGCTAAATGTAACAATGAGTTGCTTTTAAAAAATCATGAAGCGCGCCCAGTTGGCGCCGCCCCATTTTCTGAAGCAAATGTGGCAAATCATTACCCTGGAAGAGGTAAATGGCAAGGTTTTAGTAATAAGAAAAATTATGGAAGGAAGAAGAATTATGTTCACAAGAAAGGATCTCACTAGAAGTGGGATAAAGAAAGAAACTCTGAGCAAAATAAATCAACAGAGGATAAGTGTTTGCGTTGTGGTAGAAAGGGCCATTGGTCGCGTACGTGTCGTACCCCAAGGCACCTAGTCGATCTTTATCGAGTATCTTTGAAAAAAGATGACAAAGGAAAGGAAACAAAATTTGTTTCAAATGATGCTGAAAATTCCACCATTCATTATGATGTATCTGATTTCTTTGAGGATCCTGAAGGAAATATTGGTCATTTGAACAATGATAGAATAGTTTAATATGTGAGATTGTTAAGTATTCATGTAAATAAATAATGTAAGAAATTTATTGTTAAATTTTATTTTTTATGTATTTAAATTTTAAATATGATGTATATAAATAATGAAATATTAATGTTTATGTTTAAGAATTTTGAAATCATTAAATGTGTCAAGTTTTAAAAATAATAATAATAATAGTGATAATAATAAAATTTTAGTATATGACATTATTTTTATGTACAGCATTTCTTAGAAAAAAATAATTCCAATCAAATATTCAATTTGACTGCGTGCATGTATTACTACTCATTTTATTATTATTTATCTTTGAAGAAAATGGCAAGGATGTATAATGAAGATGTATGCCTTGCGGATAGTGCAAGTTCGCACACCATTCTCAAAAGTAATATATATTTTACCTATCTTGTGCCAAAAGAAGAATATATTAATACTATTATTGGCTCAGGTAATATAATAGAAGGCTCCGGAAGATTTATAATTTTGTTTCCTGGAGGAACAAAATTCATAATAAATAATACACTATTGTCTACTAAGTCTTTAAGAAACTTATTGAACTTCAAAGATATTCGTCGAAATGGATATCATATTGAAACAATGAATGAGGGAAATCATCGAGTACTGATGTATCACAACTCATGATTTAAATAAAAAGGTTATATTAGAAAAGTTACCCTCACTTTCATCTGGATTATATTATACTAAGATTAATGCAATTGAATCACATGCCATTGTAAATCAGAAATTTACTAATCCAAATGAATTTATAACTTGGCATGATCGATTGGGTCATCTGGGAACAACCATAATACGGAAAATTATTGAAAACTTCCATGGACATTCACTAAAGAAGCAGAAGATTCTTAAATCTAGTGAATTTTGTTGTGCTGCATGTTCTCAGGAAAAGTTAATTTTAAGGCCATCACCAGTAAAGATTAGATTTGAGTCCCCTGAATTCCTAGAAAGGATTCAAGGCGATATATGTGGACTTATTCATCCACCATGTGGATCTTTTAGATATTTTATGACCCTAACAGACGCATCTTCGAGATGGTCACATGTGTGCTTATTGTCTTCTCGCAACCTGGCGTTTGCGAGATTACTTGTTCAAATTATTCGATTAAAAGTACAGTTTCCAAAAAATCCAATTAAAGCAATTCGTCTTAATAATGCTGGTGAATTTACTTCCCAAACTTTTGATGCTTATTGTATGGCTAACGGAATAAGCGTTGAACATCCAGTAGCTCATGTTCACACACAAAATGGGTTAGTAGAATCACTTATTAAACACCCCCAATTAATTGCTAGACCCTTACTTATGAGAACAAATCTCCCAACTTCGGGTTGGGACATGCTATTTTACATGCCGCAGGCCCGCAGCACTTATTCGTTGAGGCCAACAAGTTACCATCAGTTCTTTCCTATGCAATTAACTTTTGGCCAGCAGCTAAATATTTCCCATTTAAGAATATTTGGGTGTGCGATATATGTTCTCATTGCACCACCTTCTCACACCAAAATGGGACCCCAAAGAAAATTGAGGATGGATATGATTCTCTCCCTATAGTAAAGTATCTAGAGATACAAACTGGAGATGTATTTAAAGCCCAATTTGCGGATTGTCATTTTGATGAATCAAAATTTCCAACATTAGGGGGAGAGAATAAGCTTCCTGAAAAGGAGCTTAATTGGAAATCATCATCCTTGATGCATTTAGATCTTTGATCAGGGCAATGTGAACTAGAAGTTCAAAAGATTATACATTTGCAAAGAATAGCAAATGAATTGCCTGATGCATTTTCTGATACAAAGAGGATAACTAAATCCTATATACCAGCTGAAAATGCTCCAATCTGAATTAAGGTCCCAGTCGGACAAATAGCCACCGAAACAAATTCAAGCCAGAAGTATGGCAGGCCTGTCGGTTCTAAAGACAAAAATTCTCGAAAAAAGAGTTAAAATACTATTCCTGTTGAAAAAGACATAGTAAAGACACCTGCAGTTATCCAAAATTCTGATACATTTTTAACGCCAGAAGACGTTTAGGTACCTGAAAATTCTAAAAATGACGAGATCTCGACAAATTATGTCTTTATAGGAGAAAATGGGACCAAAATAAGACAATTATCAATGAAATATTTTCATATAATGTGGCGTTAAATATCATGCATGAAAGTAAGGATCTTGAGCCAAGAACTGTCGAAGAATGTCAATAAAGGAATGATTGGCCAAAATGGGAAGAAGTTATGAAGGCTGAGTTAGACTCACTTGTAAAATGTGAAGTCTTTGGACCTGTAGTCCGTACACCAGAAGATGTAAAACCTGTTGGATACCGATGAGTATTTGTGAGAAAACGAAATGAGAAAAATAAAGTTGTACGCTACAAAGATCGACTTGTGGCGCAAGATTTTTCACAAAGACCCGGTATAGATTATGAAGAAACATATTCCCCTGTAGTGGATGCAATAACATTACGTTATTTGGTCATTTTATCCGCATACTATAAACTACATATGCATTTAATGGATGTGGTTACGGCCTATTTATACGGATCATTAGATCGTGATATCTATATGAAAGTCCCTGAAGGACTAAAGATATCTAAACCATCTAATGAATATTCGCAATGGTTATACTCAGTCAAATTGCAAAGATCTTTATATGGTCTAAAGTAATCTGAACAAATGTGGTATAATCGTCTTACTAAGTATCTGGCCAAAAATGGATTTAAGAATGATGATATCTGCCCATGTGTTTTCATAAAGAAATTTGCATCTGGATTTATTATAATTGCTGTGTACGTTGATGATTTAAATATCATTGAAACTCCTAAAAAGATTCCAACAATTATAAAAACTCTAAAAGATGAGTTCGAGATGAAAGATCTTGGAAAGACTAAATTTTGTCCCGACCTGCAGATCGAGCATACAAAACTGGGATCTTTATTCATCAAACAACATACACAGAAAAGATCTTGAAGATATTTTATATGGATAAGTCGCATCCATTAAGTACCCCAATGATCATAAGATCTTTGGATGTGGAAAAATATCAATTCCATCCTAAGGAAGAAAATGAAGATATCCTTGGTCCTGAAGTACTATATTTTAGTGCCATTGGAGCGCTAATGTATCTTACTAATAATACACGACCCGATATAGCATTTGTCGTGAATTTACTAGCAAGGTATATTTCCTCTCCAATTAGAAGACATCGGAATGGAATCAAAAAATCTTTCAATATCTTCATGGAATGATTGATATGGGATTGTTTTATCCCTATCAATACAAGTCACATCTAGTTGGTCATGCAGATGCAAGATACTTCTCTGATCCACACAAAAGGAAATCTCAAACAGGGTATCTGTTCACATATCATGGTACAGCTATATCATGGAGGTCCACAAAATAGACAATTGCAGCAACATCCTCTAATCATGCTAAAATACTAGTGATTCATAAAGCAAGTCGCGAGTGTTTTTAGCTCAAGAGTTTGATCTAATATATTCTGTCATCATGTGGACTGATTGATCATAAGATAGCTCCAACTGTTCTGTTTGAAGATAATACAGCATGCATTGCTCAACTTAAAGGTGGATACATTAAAGGTGATAGAACTAAGCATATTTCTCCCAAATTCTTCTTCACTCATGATCTTCAAAATTAAGGAACAATTGATATCCAACAGATCCGCTCAAATGATAATCTGGCAGATTTATTTACAAAGTCACTCCCAAAATCCTCCTTTAAAAGATTGGTACATCAGATTAGGATGTGCCGATTCCGAGATATTAAATAATGTCAACAGAGGGAGAGACTCGGCTCTTTTTTCCTTGATCAAATTTTTTTTCATTGGATTTTTCTTGATAATGTTTTTAATGAGACAGTCCCTATCACAAAGGATATTGAACTCTTTTTTCTTCACTAAAGTTTTTTCCATTAGATTTTTCTTTAGTAAGGTTTTAACGAGGCATAATCCTAAATGGTCATCCAAAGGGGAGTATTGTGATATACATGAATGGATGCCCATTTAATACATTGTGACTTTCTTTACAATGTTGGGCGGCTATGGAGAAGTTCAGTTCTTCAAGAAAGACTAAACTTTATGAAGTCTTGAAAAAGAATTCTTTGTATGTGTATAAATAATAGTAAGATCTGAGATATAGGACACAAACAATAAAAACAAAAATATTTTTCTTTTTTGTACATATATAAACTCTCTTTCTTTTCTCTTTTGAGTATACGCTATTACATATACAATTTCTGTACCTTGTAATATGATTTTTGGCACAAAAATTGCAAAATTTTGAAGATTGACAACCCTTTTCTTTTTAATTAAAAAGAAACTTTACCACGCGACAAATGTATAAAATTTTCAGTTTTGCCCTTTGTTTTTTGTTTGTCAAGTTTCAAAAGTTTAAAGATATAGAATTATGTGGGTCGGATTCCAATAATGCTAAGAACATGAGAAGATACCAGAACTAGGCTTTCACCTGGCTTTGATACCAACTATTGTTAATACCATATTAATAATAAAAATATTTAAAATAACAAAAAATAGAATACTAAAAAGTACTGTCAATAGGATAATAAAATCTAATAAACCAATAATGAATTAAATATTAATACTCACTTGATGATGGAGTAATATAAATTTGTATTATAATTTAGAGGCTTGAACCAAAATACAAAGGATAAAACTTTTTAATACAAAGATTGCAAGGAAAGCTTAAAAGTGTTTCAGAGTATGAGAGGATGTGTATAAAATTGCGGATGATTTTTCACTTTTAACAACATGTGACATCGTCAGGGGGTTTAATAGATAATTGTTTAGCTTGTATTGAAGTTGCTGGTTGGTCAAGAGGTTGACCATAATCTTTACTGATTGCTTGTTTCTTGCTCATTTTTACCTTGCAAAAATTCTCTTGTTAAAAAATCAGGTAATGCATTTGATTCTCCTTTAATATGCTCAATAGAAAAATCAAAGCATGATAATATAGCTTGCCATCTAGCAAATATTTGTTTAAAAACTAGATTTTTAACATCATTCTTTAATACACTAGGAGCTGCTTTGCAATCAGTTCTGACCAAGAAGGTTTTATTAAACAAATCTTCTTGAAAACGTGAAACACATAGGACAATGACTAATATTTCTTTTTTAATGGTAGCATAATTTTTCTGGATTAAATTCCATACATCCGAATGATATTTAACTATTTGTTCTTTGAGGAGTTTGGAAGAACTTGTTTAAGTATTCCTCCATACCCTAATTCTAAAGCATCTGTTTCTACGATTAGACATGCCTTAAGGTCTGGTATACTCAAACAAGGAATTTCTTTTACTAAATATTTAATTTTTTGAACTATTTTAGACATGTCTTCTATCCAAGGAGGAGGCTGTTTTCTTAGCCTTTTATATAAAGGTTCACATAAAGTTCTTATTCCTGGTAGAAATTCGGCTACATAATTAAGACATCCTAAGCATCTTTCTAATTATTTCTTGTCGATAATTTCATTTGAAAATTTTTCTGCAAATTCAACAGATCTCTTAATCGGAGTAATTGTTCCTTGAAAATTTTCATATCCTAGAAACCTTACTTTTGTTATAAATATTTTTATTTTCTTTTCAAATAGGACAAGACCATTTTTTTTAATATTAATAAATTTTATTTTATAAACCAACATATTCAACACCTAGAAAAAGATTATGAAAGTAATAACATTATCAGAATGGAAAAAACCTCCCTTTCATTGTAAAAATTTTACTAGAAAATTTGAACCACAACACTACTCCTATTATGATTATATAAATGCCTGGTGGAACGCCCGGTATCTTTCTCCAAATTCTCACTCTTGGTTCATATGGTTCCGCAAAGGGATTTCTCTACAGTTTCCCAAAAGGTTCCAGATATGGTTTCAAGAGTTTGGACCAATAGAAGCTATTTTTCCAAAAGAAGCCAGCATGGCTTATAAATATTTCAAAAACAAAACATCATTTCTGGATGGATATAAGCTGGTTTTCTTCATTCCCACTATGGGAATATGCTGGATAATGACCTAGGAATATGATTCCACGGGATATGAAGACACTCCAAGCGTGCAATATTTAATTAGAAATATAAAAGTGAAATGGTGGAATAAATTTGACCTGAACTTAATTAGTAAAAGAGCAATTGATAATTGGATGACTATATCCCAAAAAAGAGCAGAACTCCCAAGCCACAGTTCAGGGTTTGAAAAAATATCATTCGAAAAAGAAACTTACTTTGTAGCCCATAAAAAATAATGGATGACAGCCCTTGCAGCGGCCACCTCAGAAGAAAAAATCCATAATTCTCTAAAAGCGATAAAAGCAGAGCCAATAGATGAAGATGAAGAAGTCTAGTTCAGCCCAGAACTGTACATACTAGATACCTAAGATCCATTTGAAGAATTAAAAAAAAGAGTGTCCTGAAATCAAAAAACAGACACTTGTACAAAATCAAGAGAGGTGTCAAGACAAACTCAGAAAGCAACAAAAGCATCACATGCAGAAAAGAACAAAAGTCATCAGTAGCATTCTAACAGAATCACAGCAGAAAAGACAAAATCAGCTACCAGTTTTCAAAAAACTAGAACAGAAGACATTAACTCGGAGACAGAGCCTCTGAATTAGCCCGCAGAAAGAGCAAACGGATTAGCAAAATCAAGGGTTAAAATGTAAAAGAATAAAGGGCGTANCTACAGCATTGCACGGGTCAATACGCACAGCGCCTAGTATCCATCATTTACGGCTAGGACTACTGGGGTATCTAATCCCATTCGCTCCCCTAGCTTTCGTCTCTCAGTGTATATATATATAAATACAATTTTAAGTTTTTATTACAATCTTTGTATTAAAAAGTTTCATCTTTTGTATTTTGGTTCAAGCCTCTGAATTATAATACAAATTCATATTACTCCATCATCAAGTGAGTATTAATATTTAGTTCATTATTGGTTTTATTAGATTTTATTATCCTATTAACAATACTTTTTAGTACTCTATTTCTTGTTAATTTAAATATTTTTATTATTAATATGATATTATCAATAGTTGGTATATATATCACTAATTATAGATAACAATGCAAAAAGGAGTTAACAATTAATTAATATTTTTCATTTAATTTTTTTAATATTTATTCATCTACTATTTTATAGATTGATTGTTGATCGAAAAAATTGATATCTGACTTTCGATTTAGATCTAAAGTTAAGGTTGGTTCAAAAATGTTTTTTTTAACACAGATTTATATCCATGATATAATCTAAATGGCATGATTCTGCATAAATTTATTTAAAATTTTCTAATTTTTTAAAAAATTAGAGTAAAGTGACAATTAAGACTCTAAAATTTTACATTTTGGATAGAATAATCTCTAAAAAAAGTAACAAATTGATCCTCAAGGATAATAAACATTGGACACATTCGATCCTTCTGTTAAGTGTTGACACAAAACAGAATGGAATTAGCCACATGTACCATTATTAACAGTGATGTGTCCCTTGGTGCCAGGTGGGAATGTAAACGTTTTCGTTTCAAGTAATCCCCCCCCCCCCCTCTTTAAGTTCAAGAATTCCCTCTAACCCTCCCAACGTCTCTTTATTTACCCACAAACCCTAACAGACCATCAAAGTTTCCCTCCAAAACCGGTTACTTCCATGGTAGTCTTATGACGTTGTAGAAGGAAGAGGACAGTTTGCGCTGTCGTGACATTCTTTCTCTAGAAAAAGACAATTTTTTTAATCATTTTGTGTTTAGAAGGTTGTGACTTCTTTTCATGTGGTTCTAATGGTGTAAAGAGTTTGTAGTTCATGCTTGAAAGTGTGAAAGCAAGTGGTTATGATTTTTTTTATTGGTAAAAATCCTTCATGAACCATTAAAATAATATAAATATCTACTTTTTTGGGGGGTTTAGAGCTTTTTGTTGTTTGCTGATAATCCTGCATAAGGGAATAATATTGGGAGACGATAAAGGGAACACATCCTATTCCACCAAAGATTAAGAGACCAATTGGACGTTCTAAGATACATGTAAGAAAGAAAGATATTGTAGAGCCACTAATCAATTAAAATAAGGTTAGGAGGAGTTTTGTGGTCACTTGCAGCAAGTGTGGTAATCTTGGCCACAATCACAAGACTTGTATGAGAGTTTCAACAACAAAAAAAAAGCACTAGAAAAAGGACCAGAGCTCAACATGAGTCTGGCCTTCAAGAGGAGTGTGCACTATCTCAGTCTCTCAGAGTGCATCTCAGTCTGATCAACCAGAGATTACTGTCAATATTGAGGTTAGCCTTTAATTCTTTCACACATGAGGTTTTAGTTGTCTATGTCATATATTTCATAAGGGTTTAATTGCGACTTTCATACCTTTTATAAGGGTTTAATTGTACACTAAAAGGTTGAATTGTGCATATTTCATGCAATTATTATTCTATGTTTCAGTCGAATACTCGAATCAAGTCCCAGTAGTGAATATCTCCCAATCCACAACCACACCTATAATTGGTGCTGCTACTATTGCTGACAATGTCAACTCTATTGAAAGTTCTTCTAATGGAACTAATGACATTTCAAATGAGATTGGTAGAAATTACTGCGACTGTGAAGATGCTACAAATGGAAATGCTACACCAATTGTTGCAACTGGAACTGATGCAGATGTAAGTGTTGCCATATTAAGGATTATATCTGTTATTTATGGTAGCCATTAATGTTGATTTAACTTTGTGTAGGGACAATCATCTGAGGTAATCAAGGAAAAGAAAAAGAGGAGTACCAACAAATTTGTAGATAACATCCAATTTAGGCCTCCTGCCTAGACCCAACTCAGACTACCATCCTCTGTCCAGACCCAACTCAGGCCACTAGTATTATCTCAGGCCCAATTCAAGCCTCTAGGTCCACCTAAAGCCCAATTCAATCCCTATGGTAAAGTCCAATCAAGGCCTTCATCAAACAAGTCACTGAATTTAGCTTTTTTTAGAAAGAAAGAAACTATTGTTAGGCCTGCACAAACTCCTCACCCACAGCCTACCTCATAGCCACAAATAACTCCAAGGCCAACTGATTATCTCTCTGCAAAAACAAGGACTACAACAAACATTGTACCAGCCTCAAGAATGTTGAAGTTGATACCCACACCAAGCTTTAGGCCTAGGCCGCTTAGCACTCTCCTTACATTGAATGGACCGTGTCTTTTTTTTTTTTTGGGTTAAAAACTTTGATTTGGACATGCTGTTTTATTGGATTATAATGTTATTTAGGAATGATGTTTTCTTTTAGTAGATATGATGTTAAATTGGGGTGATGTTTTCTTTTAGATTCAGCACAATATTATGCTTTATGTTCTTAGGGTGAATTTGGTCATATTTTATATTCAGATGATGTAATTCTTAGGGTGATGTTTTTTTTTTTTTGGATTCAATACAGTGTTGTGCTTAACATACTTTGGGTAATGTTTATTATCTATGTTAATTGTGTTTCACTTTGGATTACATATTGTGCTTTAATCATTGATATGGTTGTTTACCTACTTTTACAAACATTTAAAAAAGCACTCATAGTTGGCAAATTACTTGCTTACAATAATAGTCCACAGTTAACTTCATTCACCCCTAAAAAACTACATTATATTCATAGTAACTGTTCTTGTAAGAATACGAAAAACTCGGCTGTTGATAGTCATGCCGAACTATAGCCTTCAACACCGAACTTACAAGTTCTGGTAGTCCGAGGTTTCGTCCGAGAATATATCACGTTTGTGGAGAGAATGAACAAAGTGGGGTGGGTACCTGCAAAGGCACTCCGATGCTTAAGTTAGTATTCGAAATTCAATATGTCCTTTTGAGGATAAAATATCATACCTTTATAGGTGAAGGAAGATAGGTCGGTTATGCTTCTGTTGGCTCTCTATATTGAAGAGCAGTTATTAGAATTTAGTAGGTGACAACATCAAGTCGGACGTTTTTATTTCAGAATGTAATCCATTGAGTCGAAGTGTAACGCTTAATGCCGAGTTATGGCGCATAATGACGAGTTATGACATCCGATTTGTAACAGCCATATCAATAACAATTCTAGTTTCACCTAGTACCACTACAAAAGACTATTGCAAACACAAACCCAATTAAAAAAAAAAAAAACAAACATCCTTAAATCGACTAACAACAATTTTGGGAAACTCCTACTCTCCAATGTCAAAATTATTTTCTCCAATCCAATCAATTTCTGCTCCTAGTCATGCTTTTCCCTTTCTGTAACTTCCTCATTCCCAATAACTTCGCCAGTCATTTAAAGAATTTGTACTATGACAAATTCTCCTATAAAAAAATTCAAAAATTGAAAAAAAAATTTGCACATAACAAATCAAAGCAACTATAAGAAGGAGATAGCAATTATCCTAAACTTTGGGTATCCCAAAAATAATCGATCAGGATTCTTCACTGTTTTAAATTTGTATGTTGTTGCATACCATTAGTAGTTATACTTGGGAGCATACTTCTTGTTACAAACTCTTCAATAGGATGCATCATCTCTGACACTTAACTTTTTCATGCTTGTAGAGCTTCTGGCGCTTTTGATTTTCGACATGACTTATGGTATGTTTGGTGTTAACTTGGAAATTTTGGAGAAATGAAGGATCAGAAAGCGTATCTAATTGAGGGTGAATAAGGACTAAATTGTCCTCAATCTTTTGTTTAATTCTAACGTGTAACTTAACGGTCAGATCACTCTTTTTAATGTTACACATCATTAATAGTGTTAACATTCACAAAAAAAATCCAATAGAAAGATTGAAAGTGTCCAACATTTATCATTCTTAAAGACTTTGATGGAACTGATTGAACTTGAGAAGGGGGGTTGAATCAAGTTAGCTCAATAATGAACGTTTCAAACTCTATTTTAGCGGAAGCTAAAAATGCAGGAGATTTTTCGTTTTATCTCATGTGCAGAACAGAATCAAAGAAGGGAAGAAGAGAAAGAGGCCAACATGTATCCTAATTCGGATTCTAAGTGCCATGAATCCTACGTCCAGTCTCCACCACAATCATGGTAGAATTTTTCACTATAATTCACTGATTACAATCACCAATACTATTGAATTATATCCTAATTCAACTAGTATCTACCACTAAACTTTCTTCACCAAAGCTCAGCTACCCAAAGTGTTGTCCTGACTTAGAAGGAGAATCTAAATAGATTCAAACTCAGAAAGTGCTAAGCCAACGTTGTAAGGGGAACTAGTCCTAGTTCAACAACTCAATTACACAGAATTTCAGTGGCTCTTTCATGCATCTTTTTGCCTTTTCTCTCATGACTTTTTCACTCACATTTTCAGCCTTTTTCTCAATTCAAAAGATGACTCAAGATAGCCATAACAAAAAATCAAAAATGAAGCTCGAGTAGAAGAAAAAGAATTCAACTCAATAGTTAAGATGATGCTCTTGAATGTGCTCTCTTTTTCTTGCCTTTAAATGTTGGAGTGATGCTTCTTATATTATCAGCTTGCTCTCCAATTTGCTTCTTCCATTTTCTTGTTCCAACTACCCGTTGGAGTTGTCTCTGATGGCATGAAGTCCTTGCTCCATTCTGCTCCACTAACTTGCAAGGTTAGAAGAACCATTCCACTACCTCTGCTATCCTTGGAGTTGCTTTCTTCTTTGGCATGCATTTCTTTCTCCCTCTACTCTATTACCTTTGCTATCTGAGAAGCTACTCTGCTGCTTCTGCTCTTGTGTGCTTTGCTCTCCCAAATTCTGAATTTTGTTTTACTGGTGTCCTTAGAGTAATAGGGTTGTCCTTGTTATGTTGTTTATTCCTTTTTCTTCCAGTTGTCCTGCTTTCTTTATGGTGTAGACAGATGTCCCTTTTTCTTTTAGCAATTGCATGGCCATTTATTTGCTGAACGGTGCTTAATAGGTAGATTGGGCTTGTGCATTGACTTGAAACATTGTAAGAATGCAGAAGCAACATGTTAGGTTGAGAGTTTAACAATGGACCTGCAACACTTAACACATACATTAAACACATTTAGGCTTTGACCAAAAAATATTTTGTCATCATATATTAGCCCAAAATCAGTCTAAGTTTAACAGACTTATTTGTTACTTTTTATTTCTTAAGTTCTATTCTGTCAAATACAAATTCTCAAAATCTTAATTTTCATTTTACTCTAAAAATTATCAATAAAAAGTTTAATATACTTTCAAAATATACTATCCAGTCATAATCGTTGCATATCTTAAACATCTACTTATTAGTATCGAAATGCTTTACAATTACTCCCATTACCAGTATATTAAATTATCGGTTATTATTAGATGTCTGTCAAAACTAACTTAGTAAAGAATTCAAGTTAGAATCTCCTTAACAATTCCCTAGCAAAACAGTAATTAAGTCCACCTTCAGAGAGAAAATGACAAGCAATAATACGCTTAATTTATCAATTGCAAATTTGCAATAAAAAATATATGCATATATATACTAACTCATGATTTTTTTTTTAAAGAAAAAATAGAAAAAAGAAAAGAAAGGCACATAACAAAAAACTGAAAAAGTATCCACTTCTAATAGTACCCGCCTTATCATTTATGTTGGAACTTGGAAGGGAGACATCTTTATCGGCATTATCTCAACTTGCATCTTATAATAAAATTAAAAGAAAATAAATAAATACATTCCAGTTCTGGTACTTTTTAGTTTGTGGAGTTTGATAATTTTAGTTAACGACAAAATTGCAATTTGTATTGGAGGCAAATCTTCAACCTTTGCGCTGCAACTTGCAAGTGTGCAATGTGCAACATAGTCCACTAAAACAAACACAATAAAAAAAAGCTTTAAAAGGGGAGCATATATAATAAAAGTATTATTATATAGTATCAACTTCGTTTAAGCTACAATCATTGTTTATATGCTACTAATCTTTATGTAAATGTATGAAAAAATAAATTATTAAATTCATCATGTCTACAGAAACTTTCCATTAAATTGAAGAGAAACCATAGTTGTCAATAATTAGGTCCAACTTTTGTTGTTGTTGTTCTCTTTTTACATTTATTTGGTTAATTATGACCAAAATTAATTGGGGTATTTGGACATTGTAAAGGAAAAATATCAAGCTGCTGAACTCATGGCCAATCCCTTAATTATTAGAGTTAAAATTTTAATAAAATCTGATTTTAAGAAAAAAAAAATAGGTTACCCCAAAAACAAAGAACAATTTAACAATTTTATTCTACTAATTTTATTTAACAGAAATGCGTATCATCAACAATTAACATTAGAGAAAAGGACAAATAGATCATTGACCTTTTGGCTCGCGGACTATTAAGTCTCCGAGAATTTGAAAATACATTTAAGTCCCTGATATTTTCAAAATCTGAACATAGTCTAATTTGTGATTTGTCCCATTTTAAAAACTATCCTATGTGTGCATCCGTATATCAGCCAGATCAGTATAACGAAAATTACGTTTGATTTTTTCGTTAGATCTAACAGACCCAAGTAAACAGAGAAATCGATGTGTTCAAATTTTGAGAATGTCAAAAATTTAAATATATTTTCAAATTTTTGAAAACTTAAATGTTCGTGAGCCAAACAATCAAAAACTTATTTTTCTTTTTCTCTTACCATTATGATTCTTAGAAGTCTAGAACTATAGTTGAATGTACATAAGCAATATTTTATGCATATCTAAGAATGATCAAATTCAATACATATGTAGGAGATCTAATATTATTATTAGCAAAAGTATAGTCCATATAGTTAGAACAAATTTAGTAATTAATTAAGGGTGATGCAAAATACTATACACAGTTTATATAAATAAGGGTTATGTTAGGTAATTAATAACTTTTTTGAATAACATAAACAACTATTAATTAAATCAAAACATATTTCACCTCCAAGTTATCTATCTAAATCTTAATATTAGAATAACCATCCGCACATCTAGTGAAATGAATATCCGATATATCCATTGTTCACATTGTTTAGTATTTTTATTATCTACTTATATTTTTCCTATAAATAAACATATTAAAGATATTTTTGTCCATTAATCATAAAAGTGTATTCAGTATTCCTAACCATATAAAGTGTGTATCTAAACATCACTTTAATTGAAACCTAATAATTAGTCGTGACCCAATTTGAAAAATAGCACAGAAGATGGCAATGGAAATGGAATTAAGATTACTAATCTAATTAAAGCACTCATGGCAACAAAAACATTCCAAATGAAACAATACAAATTCCACATACATGCATTTGTACTGATCATAAAAAAGACCCTCTTAAAAATTATTCTAAATCATACAAAAACTCTTGACATTCCTCTTCCATTTCCATAGCATATATGATTCATATAATCACCACAAGAAATCCATGCTCCAATTGACTTGATCATTGCTGAAAAAGAACCCATCTTGTGTTACCATCCAATAACACATCCTATAAGCACCACATCGGTGAGTGTCCCTAGAAGCCATGAATGCATCAAAGCTCCTTCTTGTGCTGTCCCATTTCATGGTACACTTCATCTCATTGTTGCCACCCCAAAAGCTAGGCCTCATGGTCCAGCTGAAATCATCATGCTCTTGAAGCGCACGTCCGCCGAGGTCCATCTCCTCCGACGAGCACCATATGACCAATGGCACCGACGAATTGTCGGAAAATCCATTGATCACTTGAACGTAATATTCATTATTTCCAAACAAGTAATTCGCCCTTTCCATTGTGTTCGTCAGAAACACAATGAAGAGGGCAAAGCACAACATAAGGAAGAATCTCACTATGTTGTTTTTCATTATCATTGAAAGTGATGAGTCCATAATTCTAAAATTTGAGGCTTCTTATAATATATGTGACAACTATAGCAACATTATATATATTGAAATCATATGTTATCTTGACTATGGTTTATTTCACTTTTATGAGAGACTAGTGCATGCCGCAATCTTATCATATCATTTTGTGTGATATTCTAATCTTACTTTATTGGCACTATGTCTATATGAAAATGTGGTTTGAATATCATCATAGAGACATAGACAAAGCACGTCCATATGTTAGGATATTCTTATTTTCAGCTTCCGTACTTTTAAATGTGTTCATGAGGTGACATGTTGCAACTAGCAAAATTGATATTTAAAATGAGGAATGCTAGGGGTAGTAACTTTTGTGATTTGTAGTCATCAAATAGTCATCAATGATAGTTTTAATGGTGTGAGATTAGTGTGAGATTTCATCCAATGGCTCATTTTTCTTTACTGGTTACATACTGGCCAGAATTTAACAAAGTTACTGGTCCCTAGACTTTTCCATTAAGAATTATCGAAGCTTGATTTTTCAAATTTGGTTGTTGTTGAATCATAGTGCAAAGAATTTTAAAATATTCCAAGTTAAATAAGTAAATATCTACAATAAGCATTTTCTTTCTTTGCACTTTGATTGGTTGATGGTCTCTGGTAATTTCACCTTAGGGATGAGTGTAATTAATGTTTGATTGACAGTTTCTACCATACTCGGCATGCTCCAGAGAAGGTGGATTAGTTGCCCAATGTTCCCTTTAATTATGCTCCAATTCTCCTTGAAAAAAAGGGCTGGAAAGCCATCCGGACCCGGTGCCTTGAAGGAGCCTATACCAAACAGTGCATCTTGAATTTCTTTTTCTGTTGGTTTTAAATTGAAGCTTCTTTTAATATCCTCTTCCAGCATGGGATAGGATCTTGTGGTAATTAGAACCGGAGAAAGAGAGTTATCATGCCTGTAAAGACATTTAAAAAATTCCACTACATGTTGGCGGAGCTCCTCTTGATCTTCAATCCAATCACCTTGTGAGTTCATAAGCTTTAAAATTCTATTTCTTCTTCTTCTAATGATTGTTTTTGTATGATAATATTTGGTGTTTCGATCTCCCTCTACTACCCAAATATCTCTCGATTTTTGCATCCACATAATTTCTTCTCGATCCAGAATTTCTTCAAGTTCATTCGTCAGATTTCTCTCCAGCTCTTCCAAAAAAGGGTTTCTTCCATAAGATGATGCTTTTTGAATTCCTCCAATTCTCCTCATAAGTGATCTTTTTTGTCTGCCAATGTGGCCAAAAACCTCTTTGTTCCAAACCATCAAATTTTCAGCAAGTGCCGATAAGGATCTCCCCCAATGTTGAGCTCCACTCCAATGACTTTCTACAAACTGCTTGAAATCAGGATGCCTACTCCACATTGCTTCAAACCTAAAAGGTTTATTATTTGCAAGGTTATCTTTGGGCTTCATAGATATTAAGAGGGGGTGATGATCTGACTTAACCCGCGCTAGAACTTCAACTCTCGCCTCATGAAATTTTATTCTCCAGTCTGCATTAGCTAGAGCTCGATCTAGCCTCTTGAAAACTCTTTCAAGATTCTCCCATTGCGGTCCCCTCCAAGTGAACTTTGGCCCCACTGATCCTAGGTCAATCAACATACATTCTTCGATCCATCTTTTGAACCTCTTGCAAGCTCCAACATCTGTTCGACCTCCACCTTTCTTCTCCGAAGGATCTGCTATTTCATTAAAGTCGCCTACCACTAACCAAGGACCTCTGATCCCATTCTTGATTATCTTGATATCATTCCAAAGCTCTCTCCTATTCACCTCTCGAGGACTTGCATACACGGCAGTTAGGAACCAATCCTCATCATAATCCTTCTTAACATTCATGTGAACATATTGCGTTTTGGATTTCAAAATACTTATAACAATATTTGGATCCTTCCACATCACCCATATGCCCCCGCTAAAACCAACAGCTTCCTCAATATGATAAAATTCAAATCCAGACTTACTAATGATCTTCCTAGCTTTCTCACCGCTACATCTTGTTTCCAACAGAATGACTATATCAGGTTTATTAATCCTTACAATTTCCAAAAAGGTGCGACTAAAGGACTCACTAGCAGCACCCCTACAGTTCCAGCACTTAACTATCATTGGAAAATAAAAGGAAGGTAGGAATAACACAAACCTATTCTACCATAGGCATGTCTTCGTCTCCCTCTCGAGCAAACCCATGCTGGATCCCCAATGATACTCCATTCTCTGCATTAAGCATAATTGGCTCCGAACGCTGGGGTGATTTGGGCCTTGTTTCCTCATATTTTCTGATAGCCTCCAACATAACGTCTGTTCCTATCGAATTCAGATCAGGAGGTGCAGGAGGTGGTCCTTGATGGTCCTCCATGTTCTCATCCTCTTGAATCGTCTCGGGGACAAACTCTTCAATCATACTTGTCTGTTGGGGTGAATCCTCAATGTTTTGCTTTGTGGGAGACTCTAGCAGATGAACATCATTAGTGATTGGGACAGGAGAGGTTGTCTGTGCAGGGGTCAAGTTGTTTCGTTGGTTAATCAGGCTGAGGGTAGGTTCAGTGGTTGTATTTTGCTGTAGAAGAGTCTTGTGTTGGGTCAAGGGGTTATGGGCTTGAATAGTCATGTATGAGGTCAAATCAAGCTTGGATGTAGAGGGCTCAAAGTTAGGGTTCTTTTTTGTGGGTGTTTGTGTGTTCATTTTTTGTTCTTGTTTTTGGGCTTTTTTGTGGGCTTGGTTATGGGGCACAAGATTTATAGGCTGGGAAGAGGGAAGAGGGACTTTATTTGGAATTTCTTCAATAAATGTAGGTTTCAAGCCAGTGGCTGCCTCAGCATGATTATTTACTTCCTCATTCTCTCTCAGAATGGCAAATCTCGTACCTTCGTTGCTTTGAGGATTCCTAGTACCATCCACATTCATACCTCCACCTTCTGCTCCACTATTCACTTTTGTTGCTCTCTTTCCACGATTTGTCCTTTTGACTACCATCCAAGGACCATAATCACCTCCATCATCTTGAATTACACTTTTACCCTTATTTTTGGAATTATCGTTACTGTCCTCCTTCATTCCACCATTCTGGGCCGATTGAGTTCTTCCTCCATCTTCCTTCTGCGCAGACTGATCACCTTCTTCATCTCCCTTCCTCTTATCATCTAAATCAATTCCATTGCTAGGCTTCTCCTGCATCTTTGATTTTGGGCAGTTGGATTTATCATGACCAACCATGCCACACCCAAAACAAATATTGTGCAAGCCCTCATACTCGACAGTGTATCTTACTCCATTAATGGAATATTGAGAAACTAGAGGTTCTGTCAAATCTAACTCGACACAGAGTCGAGCGAACTTACCGCGACATTTATCCGCAGTGTTTGCGTCCACCTTCAAAGTCCTTCCAAGAATATTTCCAATCTTCTTTAACATCTCCTCTTCGTAATACTCAATGGCTAGACCCGGGAGTCTCACCCATGCTGCAATATAGTCTATGGTGGCTTCAACCGGATTGAAATTTGGCTTCCATGGTCTTAGGGCTAGATAATGATCAAAAATTCTCCAGGGTCCTCCAGTTAAAGCAAAGTCCAAATCCTCCTGAGAGAAGAATTTGACTATAAAGTAATCGTTCCCCAAATCTATTACTTCAATGGATCCCTGTTTGCTCCACATGGATTCAAGCCTCCTGCTTAGGACCGGAAGGGAGATCCTCCTTCCCAAAAGCTTTACTATAAGAGTATCCCACCAGGGATGTCTAAGCTTTTTTAAACCAGCTTCATTGATGACAAAATTATACATCCCATTCACCTTCTCTACTCTGATATCTGGCTCTTGCTGTTTATCAATTTTTCGGTTTCCGAGTGCTTGTGATGGAGCGACTTCCATAACTTCATCCTCATCCTCTGAATTTTCCTCAGACTCTGAGAACTCATCATCTTCCATCTCTCCCACCGGGGTCTTTCCTCCTTTCACTGCCTCACTGAAAGTTTTGTGCCCAGTACCTGCCCGTTCATGTTCCTCCTCTGCTCCTATCATCCAGTCTTCTTCCCTAGGTACCAGTGTTACTTCTCCTGTGAAAACTTGACCTTCTCCTTCCTTGCGCACTTTCTTCATGAGTCGCTGCATCTGATCTTGCTCGGTTCGATGCGGTTGTCTAGGTTCATGTGCCCGGGAATGTCCCCCACGGACATAACCCCCTCTCATGGCGGTGGTGCAGAGCAAAAACGTAAGTGTGTGTACGGAGAGAAAATAGGTAAGGAAAGAGTCGTTTTTTTTTATTATTATTATTATTATTATGTTCAAAATAAGTTTTATTATTCAAACTAATAGAAGGTATATGGGACAGCGACACAGCATTGGGCTATCCAAGTTGGCAACTATATAAAAAAGACTTAAGGTTTGATTTTACATTTTGGGCTATCAAAGCTATCATAGATGAAGTTTGAATGGGTCCAAATAGACATAAAACTTAACTCGAGTGTAAACCCAAATTGCCCACACTTCACTACCCTTCTTATGTCTTTCTCTTTTTTGGTATTGCCCAAATTAACATTTTACATGGATCAGCTAGATCTCTTTCAGACCCAAAATAAAAACTAGTGGTCTTAACTTAGTCCAAGATCCAATTACCAAAAAAAAACTTAGTCCAAGATCCTAATATGAAAAAGCCAAAAAGAGCTTAAACAGTAAAACTTGTCTATTGTTGAATCTTTTGCTACATATTATTGTCACACGCCAAAAGAGAGGTATATAAATATTTCATAAAATTGGTAAAAATAATTGTTTTTCTTAGTATTTTTTACTGGAGTACAATTGGATGAAAAGTGAACATTTTTATTAAATTTATTAAAAATATATGCATTATACATGATAATTTTCTTTGTGGTATTTTTTACTAAAAAAACAATACTCATTCTTCAACAAAAGTACAAAATTTCACTTTACTATAATATTATGCTTTTTCATATTCCTGCTTACACACATTATTATACAACACTTTTATTTGCTATATGTTTTTGTTGTGTACGATATTTCTCAATTCGATAGGTCAATAATGAATTTGTCGTGGATTTAAATTTTATTTAAGAGTTTATGGTTTGTCGCTAACTAATGAATTTGCTACATACATAAAACAGAATTTAAACTCCAGATATTTGTTTAAGCAGATAAACAAACTGAGCATTCGATACTTGTTTAAACGGATGAATACTATTATTAATTACATATGCTTTATTTTTTTCGGAAATACCTGTTTGCTTTAACAAAAGCAGAAAAAACATTCTCAACTTTTGCAAGTCAATAGATATTTCTTTTAATTCATAAGAATAGGTTTGGTTTTGGTTGGAGAGTATACAAAATGAGATTGATGAGTATTTACTACTATATATTTATAAATTGCAGTGCAGAGAAAGTGTTCTGATGCCATTCTGGAAGAGTTACAACTTAAAAAATAAAAAAGAAAACATTGTTCATTGCTGAGTCTAATCGATGCATCGAATTAATGAGTGAATGCAACTTAATTTCCTACTCGCTAGTTAGTGCAACGCTTTTGCCCTCTGTTCTAAATGCACCAACTAAAGCCTAATCTCACACTTACCATAACCACATAACTTGCACTTCATCAACTTCCAAAAACAACAAACACAAGACCAAATTGGATTTTACTTATTTCTACCATTGCAACATTTATTGAACCTATAAATGGATTCTTGTAAGTCCTTCTTGAATTTAATAACAGGATACCGTAACTTTGTTGGGTTGTTCCATGCCAAAAATATATAAATTGAAATAAAATTTTTCGATAAATAATATATTGATTTAATTTATAATGAAGTGATATATACACATACAAATCTTTTAATAGGAGAGATCACCACAATGCATGTGTAACAGGAAAATTAGTCACATTTTATGAAATATAGATATTCCCAATAAACTTCAAAGAGAATATAATATTTGCCAATAGAGAAGTATCATTTGTAATATTTTACTTGATTCTAGGGATTTTTTTTTGTGCTGATAATAGTGAATTACTACTTCTAATGAAGGTATATTTTACTTCTCATATTATCTCTCAATTCGATTATTAAAAAGGTAAGAGGGAATAATAGAGAAATGATTTGTGTATATTCAAGTTGTGTAGAATGATATAATATAGAAGGGTATTTATAAGTGTTAAGAGAATCGAAATAATAAAGACGTAATATCCTATAATAAATATTCAGATATACTAAATAATGTTAATTAATCTAATTGATTCTAATTATACTCTAACATCGACAAGTCAATTACTAATCTGTCGCAAATATAAATTTTATTTAAAGATTTGTCGTTAGTCAATAAAATACTATATATTAACATATATAAAGTAGTACTCGAATTTTAACACTTATTTAAATAAACGAGTAAACTAACAACAACTATATATACACGGAATAGATTTTTACAACGAAAATTATGAAAACAAAAGATGTCATGACCCATGATCAATGATCATACAGTGACACATTAGCTGCTGGTGACACAT
This sequence comes from Arachis ipaensis, assembly GCF_000816755.2. Taxonomy (NCBI): domain Eukaryota; kingdom Viridiplantae; phylum Streptophyta; class Magnoliopsida; order Fabales; family Fabaceae; genus Arachis; species Arachis ipaensis. Next base: position 10,464,975 of record NC_029788.2, read on the forward strand.
TTTTTTAAAAATTTTCATAGCATCCTGTCATTCGCAAACAACAAAATTTTAGATAGATATGAACCCCATAAACATCACACTCACAATGATTTCTCTATGCAAATCTTCCACCAAAACGGAAAAGGCCTAAAACCTCTGATTCCTCCAGACCAGTTCACAAAACCAGGAAAAATTTTGAATTAATTATTTTTTAAGAAAAAAAGAAAAGAAAGAAGAAAAGAAAAAAAAAAGGAGGAAAAAGAAAACACCAAATTCCAAAGTCTCAGTCAACAAACTTTCTCTAATTAAACACTCTAAAATTTCACAGACCATGATAGTCTAGTGCCCTATTCAAACTCACATACTTTCTTTATTTTGCTCCCTTCAGAATTCAGACCCTTTAATTTCTTTCTGCTCAATCTTTTAAAACAACCTGCAAGGCTGCAACAGAAAGATATGTTCTTTATTTTTATTCAACAATATTTATTATTGTGTAGTCCTCTA
>NC_029788.2:10466011-10467159 GCF_000816755.2 Arachis ipaensis
TATTAAAAAATTAAAATTAAAATATGATGAAAAAAATACTTAGACTATTTATTTGTACAACAAAGACATAACAAAACCCAGCAAAAGTTATCCTATGTGACATAACAAGAATAACCTAGATAGATCTAGGGACTAGGGGTGCACTTTCCTTGGATTTTGTAAAGTTCAAGATCTTTGGCACTTTAACATATTCAGCTGAGGAACCAAACAGTGCCCAAATGCACGCTTATTCAGACCCCCTTACTTTAATTCAAAATACCACAAATAAATATATGGAATTATATGGATTTTTTTTAACAATACTACTATATATAAATGTGTTTCTAAATAGAGTAGAGTAGACAAGAGAGAAAAGTGTTAATGTGTGTGCATGTGAAGCGTGAGGCACACATATGATAACTGCTATAAACAAAAGTGGAAAGCGAGGTTTCTTCACGCCTAGCACACACTGCTTTCCCCACTCACCAATTGACCCACAATTTCTCAAGGGCATTATGGTCTTTTCATTTTATTTTATTTTGTTTTATTTATCATCACTCTACTTAGGCATAATACAAAACGATTATATATCTATATTAGAAAAAAGGCAATATCAAACAATATTAGTGTATGGGATAACATGAAGCTACTTCTACTTTATTCTTTTTTCATGTAATAATGTAACTATAAGATTATTGATTTGTGTAAAACTAAAAAAGAAATTATAGATACATTATAATATAAAAAACAGTTATTCTTAAGATTTGAACTCAAAATTGATTAAAACAATAAAATATTTATTATCTTAAGTAATATTGTATTTAATGTTATTATTATATATTTGTAATTAAAAAATTAGTAAATTAACGAGATAATACTCAATTTGGTTCCTGAAATTACACTCGAATCTCAATTTAGTCCTTGAAGTTTTAATTGCCTCAATTTAGCCCTCAAACTTTTCAATTGACTCAGTAACGGAAACAACTGCAGGAACTAACGTGATTGAAATTTGAAAAGTTCAGGAACTAAATTGAGACAATTGAAACTTTAATAACTAAATTGAGGTTCGAGTGTAACTTCAAGGACCAAACTGAATATTTATGTTACATCAATTCTATTTAACTAAAGAAATAAAATCTCAAAAAAAAATATTTCATTTAATATTCTCT
>NC_029788.2:10467202-10467553 GCF_000816755.2 Arachis ipaensis
CACTTAATAATAATAATAGTTTAATTCGTTAACAAATTAAAGGGAGGCACGAGGCTCGAAAATACAGTACGGTGCCTTTCGCACTCAAACTTTAAAAACGCCTCGAATTTTCAAACGCTGAAAAGGATATCTTAAAAGGGAGCCAAAAACAAAGAAAGAAAAGAACCCTGTATGCACGATGTATCAATGCATGCATGTATGTCCATGATGCTCATGCATGCATGAGAGTCAAATATATAAATATTAAATTGATGGCATCATTTATATGTGTGGGACATACGCATGCACATCGTATACGTACGTGAGTACGTACATTATGGGGAGATTCTGAATTTATGATACTGTTTTGTA
>NC_029788.2:10468363-10476770 GCF_000816755.2 Arachis ipaensis
ATAAAAAAAACAATTCTTTTTTCTTTTCATTTTTTCTCCTAATTCTAAGTGTGAATTTATTAAGGCTTTGAGATTTTTTATTAAAATATTTTTTTTTCATAGTTCAAAGTTCAAACTCTCACTAATACAACATCAACATAAACGAGTTTACAATTTTCCTAGAAATCGGTAATAATGGCTAGCATCTAAAGAAGTATATTTATTAGACTAATTAAATTTTACATCACAAAAAGTTTAGAGTTTAGTGCTCATTATTTCGAAATATGAACATGATGAGTTGTTATTTCATACTACTAGTACATCTACGTTTATGGTATGATAACAACTCCAAAGTATAAAAGCAAGCATTTAAGGTAAGTAGGTAATTGAGTGATGGAGGTAAGAGGTGAACAACTTAGACGAGGGACATTTGATGGACACTAAAAGGAGAACCATGAGCATGAGAATACCTTAGCTTCAAATAGCAAAATGGAGTAACGCACTGTAATACCTAACCAAGTCAATAAACTCAAATAGAAAAAAAATAAGAGACAAAAATGGCCAACACTTGTGGGCCCCATCCCCTTACATGATTGTCTCTACTCTCTACTCTCTACTACTAAACGATGTCGTTTTAAATCGAATTGATCATGCCTAAAATAAAATTATTATTATTATTTTAGTTGTTCCAATGTTTCCCAAATACCCAAATCCACAAACCAAATACTAATTTTTTACAGATTGATAGTTTGTCGCTAGCCAATAAATTAATTCATGTGTAGTATAGGATTTAAATTTTTGAGACTTGTTTAAGCACACGAGTAATCACTAGACCATCTCAAATTGACTAAATTATTATTATTATTATTAAGTGAAAATTAAAAAATGATGAGAATTATAGGGAGGGTCCAATCCATTGGATAAGGTCAGGGATTGACAGAAACAGAGTTGTGATGGCCCAACAGAAACTATGTCGTCATCCCTTGACCATATAGTATATGTACTCCATTTTGTAACCCAGATTCTGTGGGCCCCACATATCTCTCTATTCTATTCCAATGGAATTTTTAAGTTCTAATATCTAACCTACTCCTTCATCCCTTCTTCATGTGGAGACACCTTATAGGCTTGTAGCCAAAACAACCATAGCAATAATTAAGGGACTTAATTTCATCATTTTTATACATTTTTCTTTTCTTATAAATATAAAGATCTAATCATACATACATTATGTTACTATTTCAACAAAATTATTATTAGTGTCAACTCACTTCAATTAGCAAAAACATATGATTCTACGAAAAAGACATAAATATTTAATTATATGGAACTAAATAAACTCATAACTCTAAATTTTCTTTAACTGTGCAAATTAAATAAAGCAGATTAGTTATCTATTTTGAGCATTGTAACATGTAGGAACTAAAGGGATCACCTTTTTCCTTAGTCTTTCTATAGCCATAAATATCGGACAGCATTTAGTATAATGAAATGAGACATAGCCACATAGGTACAAGGTAGATGCATAGATCATGGTTAATAACTTAATATTAAACTAATCCATGTCTCACCCATGATTGCCTATAGAACAATGCAATACTCCACCTAATTTAATTGTAAACTTTATACACATCAAAGTTCATTGATAGCATTTATATAACTATGTCCACACTAGAGAATGTCACAGCTATTGTTATGCTATAAGAGGGACATTATCCGTGATATTCTCCTCTTCCTCCTCCTCTAATATCGCTATCAAAGAATTGCCCCTAGGGAGAAAAAAAAAGTGAGGTATATTCATATATAGTCCACAGCATCATCATCATCACTTTGTGACAACTAACACCTTTATTTTTTCTTTCTAGACAAATATTTAAAACCAAGATCTTTTCATTATGATTATGATATACATACATAGTAGCTTGCATTTATTTTGGTACTTGTTAATAATAACTCTTGCTCTTTAATTACCTCCAGCCAAAAGAAATTCATGCTGGTTCTGTTATGGTCAGCATCTTCACCGGATTTTATTAATGTGTCACTTTCTCGTGCATACATGTTATGCAGAAAAGCTCACTTTTTTCACTTTCCAAAACCTTCAATGTTCTGTTTTCTTTTCAACCACAAGTGGTCCAAAGTATGGTGGACTGAATTGTAATTTCAGCTAAACTTTATTAATGACATATACTTAAACCAGAAAAAAAATGTAATGTTTTTCACATTTGCTATAGATGCATGAGGATTGAGAGCTACACTTGTCAAGATAGGGTGATTTGTAACTTCAAAGAAAATAACAAAAATAATGAGAAGAATTTTCATAAGGTTTATTCTGATATACTATTTATATTTATTCAATGTATGATTAGAAGTAAACATTATAAACAACTACATAGTGTAAATATTTTATAATTTATTCCAGATTAAGTAATTAACCATGAAATAAACATTTATAAAGATTAAACTAATAGACTAGGGACAGTGAGAACCAATAAAAGCCATGTCACCCTCCTGGTCAAAGTCCCATTTCTTTAGCCAAAAATAGATTAGATACCCTATATTAAAATTAAAAAAAATAAAAGGATAAAAACAAATTGCTACATTTTTATTTGAAAAGGACTTGAGTCACATGACACAGTCCGGCAGAAAAGTTGCAGTGCCTTAAATAACCAAAGGACACCATGATAAGGTTAAAAATCATACCAACCATATATGGCTAAGAATTAGTTGTAATTACTAATTAATACTCTAATCTTGAAACCAATGCACACTTGCTTTAGAAACAATCAAAAGACAAACCCCATCATAGCTTTGGTAATCCAATAAAAACAAAACAAGAACCTACTAAGACAAGATTCTGACACATCAAGAACATTGTAAGTGGCCTAAGCACTAATTTAACAAGGATATTTTTTATAATAATATAAAAGCATATATATATATAGACATATGAAAAATGAAATTCTGAACTCTGCATATTGCATAAGATATCAACTCAAATCAAAACTAGAATGGCAAAGAGAATCAGAAAGATGCAAATCATGTACAGGTAACAATAGAGGTCATAAGTTGTTGTCTACCATTAACAAATGAAGTCTACTACATGGATCAAACAAATCAGTCGCGCCAACTCATTATGCTTACAGATCTTTCTTAAAGTAAGGTTTATTTGTTAATTACCTGTTGCATAATCTTGGAGAACTCAGAGCAAAGAATCTTCCTGCCAGATTCATCAAGAACTTTGTCGAGCATAATGTCTTGAAGGGCGACAAGAGTGGTTTCGAGCATGTCAAGTCCGGCTTGGTTTGCAAAGGTGAATACCGGAGATGCCTGGGAATATTTTGGCAGTTAGTATATTACTTAAGATGAATTCATATGACATTAGTTCTCCATATTCAGCTAAAAAGAAATGAAAGAAAAAAAGGTAAAGAACAGTTCCAAGGGATTACATTTGTTTTCACAGAACAGCACATGATTGCATCAGAATGTTGCCAAAGTTGCTTCAAGATTGCATCACCAGCAGTTGACTCAACCCGAAAAAGGTCTGAACCAGTGTGGACTCTACAATAAAATTTTATGCTACCAGATCAGATACATGGATTCAAAATACAACTTTCTAATTCCAATGGATTAAGCAACAAGTAATCTAAAAAGCCAACAATACCGGTAGCTTCGGCTGATCCATCTTGCCAAAGTAAGAGCCTCCGGTGAACCAGGGAGAGACTTTGGCCCCAGTTGAGTACTGAGCCGAGATGGAGCAATTGCCATTGCAACCCTCTGAACCGACCCCACAACACTACGCACATACTGGCGAGCCATGGCAGCCACATTGTCGCGCAAATGGTTCTCAAAGGTGAATTGGAATGCAATAGTAAGGACTGACCGAAGATTGTAATCATCGGCTTCTCCGGCTGCACGTGTATTCCCAGAACCTACTTCAAGTGTGGATGCCAAATCTAATGTCCTTGTTGTGGTTGGAGTATCCTGGGATGAAAAGAAACAGAAACAATGACATTTTATTAGTCAACACAGGATGCTGCATGACACCGTAGGTATCAGCCAATTCAAATTACTTTCTAGAACTCAAAAATCAAGATATCAAATCATCATAAAACTATGTATGAGAGTAAAGTCACTGAACTGTTTTGGGATCTAATGGTATGACGCGGAATCCAGAAGGAAGTAGAAGAGCATCATCAGCAAATGATTCATCAATAGGTGCAAATACCAATTGAGCACAAGCTCCAATTGCATTTTCATCAACCCCACTGCAAAGCTGCAAATTCAAATTGTATAACAGAAAGTTAAAATAAGAATCACTTGCAAAAAAAAAAAGGGGAAGAAAACAAAAAGATGTATATTGGCTATAATAAAACATGCAGAGCTTTACCTGAAGCAAATACATATCACGTGCCAATGCAACATCTTCAGGGGAAAATGCATGACCCTCTATCCGAACTACCTCCAAGAACTGCAAGAATTAAAGTAAGCAGTAAATTAGCATACAATAATATATTATGTTCCATTATAGGAATAATACTAATTAAGATTTAGATTATAACAAAGTTAAGATTAATACCTCCTCATGCTCAATAGTATGAGCAAGTGGTAAAATGACCTGGGTGCTTGGGAAGCCACCAGGTCTTGCACAAGGAACAGCATAGGGAGTAGCCTTAAGACATGCAGCAGAGTATGCATCAACACCATAATCAGCCCACTCAGACCGATGCTCCCTCAAGAATCGAACAAGCAAAGCCGGAGGAACATTCTGCATAACACCATTATTAAAAAGCAGTTCAAGAATATTACTTTTGTACCATAGGTGATCATGAAATTTGTTTGCTTCATTAAGTACCTGCAACAGCATGGATGCCTTGGCACACAGAACCCCACCTCCAAAAGCTGGGAACATTGATGAATTGTACTGGGACCCCAAAAATTTGTTGGGAGATGAGTTTATAGCTATAGTCACATCTTCTACCCCATCATTGCCCAGCAGTGACCAACCATCCTCCACAAACCCATTAACAGCATCATTGAACCCCCTAAGAAATTGAATTTCAATTAATTATACAGTAATTAAAAAGACTCAAATTTTATCTAGAATGTTACAATTAAACACCGAATGTACATCAAGTCAATAATTCAAATGTACAGCTATGAATAGATTCTTGACAGAATAAAAAGGCTGGGCCATACCGGCAGAGTCTCTGGCTAAATGTCCTTAACACAGCAGGCTGGCGTCCCCCACCATACTGAATTTCTCCGCTAGATTCTTGTGCAATCTGTCTTATATGTTGCAGGGCCTGCAAGGAATTTTTTAGGTTCATTACCTCATTTATGCATGGCTGGATGAGTAAGATATAGTGGTATGTGTGTGGCAAGATAACTTACTGCAATGGTCAATTTCTGGGCCAAGATTTTTGAAGATTCGTAAAGCGGCCTCAGTACTTCAGGAACACTCCAGACCTGCCATCAGTTACAATGTTAAGAAACCAAGTAGGAAATTCATTTACAAAATGTTGGATTATTACAACAATGTCTTACATCTAAATCAACATGATCTACAATATGAATAATGGAGCCACCACCCTCGCAGGGTCTAATTAGATAACCACTGGGAAGCATCTCAGCTCTTACAAAGTTTGAAGAAGGAGGCCCTGTAGGGCCGCCGGTCGAAGATGTCAATGATCTCTCACAAATCTGCCATCACAATTCAATGATAATGAGAAAATATTAGCACTTAGAAATGAGGTAACTATGAACCAAAAGAAAGGCATAAACAGTGATTTTGCTAGGACGAACGGTAAGAAAACACATCAAACTCTATTCATATTATTACCACAAGACTTCCATCTTCCAAACTTGTAGTGTATCTTACTGTCCAGAAGTCACGCGCTGCTGCCAAAGTAGTTGGCGCGTAAGTCTGGCATCACAACAAAAAAGAACACATCAATTTAACTTAACAGAGCCTTCAACATAAATCAAAATCACCAAAAACACAAATCATATAAGAACTTGGTTTGCATGCCTAAAGGATCACCATACCTGCATATATATGAGCTCTATAGTGCCCCCACTCCCTGTAGGAACAATGCTCAACACATCAAGGCACCGACAGTCGCGGTACCATGATGGTCGATCTTTGAGAATCTCAGCAACCTGTGACAAACAGTCAATCAAATCAAATAAACCAATAAAAAAAAGACATAATTTTCATTGTTCAACATTGAGTAAAACAACCTAAGATGAAGACAAGACAAACAACGTACCTTTGTGGGTTCTAGACTCACAAGGCCGCAGGCTCGTGCTGCCACACCACTACAGTTGCGGGAAACAGCAACGATTCCAATAGAATCCGGACCAGGCTACACCAAATACAGAACACACATCATAAGATAAAAAAACAAAATCAAATAGAACATAATATGAAAGAATGCTCAGATACAAATCCACATGTTATTAGATACAAAAGAATAATAGTAACAAATAACATATAATTGAATAAGGTGTGTACCTTCATCCCAATCATCTGGACCCAGTCGACAGCAGTTCCAGTAGCCTTGGAAAGGAACTCTGCCAGGGTCTCCTCAGCTATGGCGAGAAGACTAACAATGACATCAAAGAAAAAAAAAAGACTCAGGAATTTGTGAAAAATTAGAAACACTAGAATAAAAACATACAACAAACATTTGCTTATTTTACAGCAAAAGAAAAATCTTTGTTACAGGGTTACTTACCCAGCTGGGTTGTTAGCATCCCTTTGGGGATGCTGAGGTGTTGGGTTTTGCTGTTGTTGGTTCTGACCACTCATCACAACAGACTCACAGCTATTGTCTGTGGTAGTAGTAGCAGATGCCTGGAAACGACACACCACATGACAAGATCCTTATCTTAAAACAAACATTTCCATTTTATGTGTGATAAAACAAAAAGTGTATCAAATATCATCAAGAAGTTCAAAAAACAACAAAAAAATAGATTGAACTCTTGAAGAGAAGAATGTTCTTACAGTATGAATTTGTTGCTTCATATATCCATTTTCATAGACCAAATGGGAGACCTGCTTCTGCAACCGGTCATTCTCCTCCATCAACAGCTTGTTCATTGCAGTCAGCTTTCTATTCACTGTCTGCAGGCGAGAGGCTTCTTTCCTTTGCTTCTCACGGCATCTACACAAGAACATTGTCAGTATCTTTCAAGACAGGAACAAACTCAACAAATCAAGAAAGCAGAAACTTCTCAAGAGGGAACCAAACAGAACCATGACAATGGTTGTTAAGTGTTAGCCAAAAAAGGCAAAGCATTTTCCTCCCCAATCTGATATTCACACAAGAGACTCAACAAACTTGGAAATATATTGCTATCAGACCAAAAATCCGGTTTTTTCCAAAGTTGACAACTTTTGAAGACACTTAACAAAAACAGAATCAATGAAAGGTGAAAAAAGGGAGACAAAAAAAAAAAGTTAAGACTTTTTGCACAAAGTTATGAAACGTTGCAATGTTGAAAACAAAGGGGTCCATAATATACCTTCGGTTCTGGAACCAGACTTTGATCTGTTTAGGCTCAATGTTTGAGAGGATTGGGCACTCTCTGATGAGTTGTTGTCTTCTCAAAGAAGAAGGCTTTGGACATTCAGCATAGACCCTTTCCAAAGCCTCAACTTGTTCAGGTGTGTACCTCACGTACTTGCTTGAATCCATGCTATTTGACGCGTCCTTGTGCATAGAAAGTGCCATTGAAGCGAAAACACAAACACAAAGAAGACACAGCCCACGAAGAAGAAAACAGAAAAGGTTGTTACTTTGAGCTGAAAATGGAGTATGTATGTATGGAGAGAGAAAGAAGAAAGAGGTGAGTGTTTAGTAGTTTGGTTCTTCTTTCTCAGCTTCTTTGGTGGTGGTAATCTCGGGTAGGCTCTCTTGTCGAAGAGAGCCTCCACTCTCCTTCATTAGATGATGGTGATGAAGAATGGAGTTTGTGGTGTTTGAAGTTGTGGAGAGAGCTTTTGTTTGGAGTGAGAAGAGTGTGTGTGGGTATGGCAGTGGTCTTTATCTTTGACACCAATCTCGAGAGAGAGAGAGAGAGAGAAGGGTACCCACAGAAAGATATGGAAGAAAGAGCAGAGAGGAGGAAGAAGAAGAGTATGTTTGTGTAGTGTACGTGTGTGTTTTATGTGCTCTATTATCAAAGGAACGCTACACATCATTTATAATTTATTATTTTTAGTGCTATTAATATTTAAAAATATAATTAGATTATAAAATTAGAAAAATTAGTTAATGATTACAAATAATAATTAAAAATAATAAATTTTATTTTTTTTAGTATTTATTTTATTATTTTTACTCTAAATATGTAAAATTATGAGTTAATCTTTAATCTGAATATTTTTATTTTTGATATTGGATTAATAATATTATTTTTT
>NC_029788.2:10476795-10481579 GCF_000816755.2 Arachis ipaensis
AAATCCAAAAAAATACAAATAATTTGTATTAAAACTATATTTAAATAGGTTAAAAAAATTTATTATTAAAATATCTATGATAGTAAATAGTAATTTAATAAAATATATATATGAAGATGTTGAGATTTTTGGGAATTATGACCCATGTTGTCCTTTTGGTTTAATTTTGTCATTATCTATCATAATTTTTTATATACAAATGTTAATAAAGTATTAGTATAGACAGTTCAAGAGTAAAGATTCAATCTGGTCCCTGTTCATTTCTAATTAGGACAATGCGATCTCTCACCAAAAAACTAACCCACGTCGGTCTCTATCTATGCAAAAAATCACTCATCGCGCCCCCTCCCGTTTATCCCCCATCCATAGTTGACGGAAAAAGCCGATGTGTCACTTACCGGCGCTGATCTGGCAATTAGGCCAAAGTTAAGTGTCAAGGTGGATAAGTGGGAATGGATAGGGGTCGATTTGTCCCCCTGTCACATTAAAAAACGACGTCGTTGCTAGGTTAATAAGAAGCAAACGTTTCCTTCATCATTTCATTCCCCAACCTCTGCACAAAGTATTCATAGTCTAAACAAGAAACCCTAGGGGACCATGGTTAGAAGTGGAGAACGTTGTGCATCCTCCAACCTGCGAGCTGGTGATAGTTGGAGTTATAGTATGAACTCTAATGAGAGTATTGTAGGTAGAAGGAAGAAGAGATGGGTCTCCCCAAAATGTTGTTGCGGGTCTGATGCTGTTCTGTTCATGTCTGGGACCAAAAGTAATCCGAATAGGTTATTCTTACGGTGCCCTAAATTCAAGGTATGTTCATGTAAAATTTTGTGTTGAATGTACAAAAATTCTATATTTAGTTCCAGGTCTGTTCATGGTTTTAACCTTTTTGTATCTGTCTATATGTAGACTGCAGAAGGATGTTGCTCATTTTTGTATGGCTAGATAATTATGTCTCTTCCTTTAATGAGCATTTTTCGAAGACAACATCAAAAGGGGTATTGCAGAAGAACCAACAGCGATTTGAAGGCCTTAGTGATGTGGTGGATGACAAAGTGGAAAAGTTAGAAATGAGGTTGATTGGATTAGAAAATCAATGGGGAAAGAGCAGGAAAAAAATGGGTGAAAGGAGATGCTTGGAGTTAGGTTGTAGTATTTTTGCATTTTTGATTGGGTTATGGTTGCCTGTTTATTTAGGACAACTATGTATGCAACCTAATGAATAAATTTAGGGTATCTAAGAACTGTGTGGCAAGATGAGATTGAAAATGTAAACATTTTGGATGTAAGTTATATGAAGATGAATTATTATGATGAGTGTTTAAAGTTTGTTACCTGAACTTAATGTAAATTAGAGCAGCAAATATTTGTGCATGTAACATAGATTGAAGTAAACCTTGTAAAGCATAGCAAAAAGTACTATTATATTCATATTGTCAAGAAAGATGTAACTCATATGTTCACAGTGATAATATCATTGCAGAGGCAACACGGCCCTAATCAAAACTTAGACATTTGTAAATACCAAAATAACAACAAAATATTTGCTGACATTATTGTATCATTCAAATTAAAGTCTCAAAATACCAAAATAACAGTATCACATATCTCAGTATCACATATCTAAGTGTCACCCCTGCTTAGGAGGCCTAAGTTCTGGAGGCTGGTAGCCGGGTATTGGCACAAATTTCAGAAGTCGTGATACTATAGTTGAATTTGCAGCTGCCATCGTCTCTTCAGAAATCGCATTATGACTGGTTCCTAGAGTAGTCTTCCCAGCTATTGAGTCATTTGATTGGAGTTGTGAGCTGTGAGGCATCAGGTTTGGGACTTGGAAAGGTTGAGATTTGAACTATAAGGTTGGCCCCGGTGCTGATATGGGTGGAGGCACAAGATGGAGCTGGAGGCCTAACAATCTGCTGCTTCTCCCTAACTGTTGGAGGGTTGTCATTGGAGTTTTTTTTTCTGCAGCCTGTAACAATGTAGGTTTAGCAACTACATGAAAGAAAACTTTAAGGGATTGAGATGTAATAATTTGTTGGATGAAACAGGTTTTGTTTTTTTAAACAATAGAAAAAAAAAGTACCTCCTCAGCTGGTGGTGCAGATTGCGAAACTGAAATTTCTTCTCTCTGATTTTTGGGTAGTTTCTTCTTAGCTTTTCTGGCTTTTCTCTGTGACAAAATTCAATATATTATAAAAAGCAAGCAACAAAAGACAATTCTCAAACACAGCCATTGTACATAACACAGCCATTCTCAATCAAGCAACATATAAACCTAATCAGTACATAACACAGCCTTTCTCAAACAAGCAACATATAAACCTAATCAGTACATAACACAACCATACTCAACCAAGCAACATATAAACCTAATCAGTACATAACACAACCATACTCAACCAAGCAACATATAAACCTAATCAGTACATAACACAGCCATTGTACCTCAATTCTCAAACATAGAGTAAAGAAGTTATTGTTTAGGACAAGTCAATTCTTAAAACTAACACATTGTACCTGATCAGTGTTTGGGGCTGGAGCAGTGTTTGGAGCTGGATCAGTGCTTGTTGCTGGATCAGTTGATGATTTGTGAGTTGTTGTCTTCTTCTGTGCTCAAAGTAGATATAAATCTTGTTTGTCCCCTTGTTTTTGTTTTTAATCTTGTTATTCCTCATTTCATTTATCTCAGTATCACCCCTCATTACATGTAAGCCAGATTTCAAGTTAGGTGCCATGCTATCAAACCAAAACATCGTCTTGTACTCCCTATAACCCAGCTCCTTCAACAACATTTCAAAATCAAAGAAATTCACCAAATCAATGTCTAAAGCTGGCCACTTCTTGACTTTTCCATAAACATATTCTAATTTGCCATGTGCATTCCTCTTAAAAATGCATCCATGATGAAAAACAGGAACTACTTCAAACTCATCCATCTGAAAATTATTTTTACTAATCAAAATCCATTTCATGATAGTTTAACATCATTGTGCTAAATCATCTAAACTATTGACAATTAACATGAATAATTTAACAAATTAACTAAAAAACTTCAAAATCCATTCAGTATCACAATATTTATAATAATAAACAACCAGGCAACCCATTTCAACCTACTGAACACTAACACACCAACATGCAATTTAGGAATAGATATTGGATTAGAATGATGTTTTTTATGCCCAGATTCATTACTAACCTGAATGTCGACTCAAGCTGCATCCACTGCACGACGTCAGTCACTCCGTCAACTGCGGCGTTAGAGGAGTCCTCCGAGTCCTTCCTGGCGGCCTTGTCAGCATCCTTGCCAGCACCAACAATTGCTACTTCCACCACTCTCTGTCCTATCGCGCGAAGAAGGTTGAGGGGTTTTGGTTATTCTGTAAATTTGAGTTAGGGTTTGGGGGGTTATGAAATGATGAAGGAAACGTTTGCTTCTTATTAACCTAGCAACAACGTCGTTTTTTAATGTGACAGGGGGACAAATCGACCCATTTCCATTCCCACTTATCCACCTTGACACTTAACTTTGGCCTAACTGCCAGATCAGCGCCGGTAAGTGACACATCAACTTTTTCCGTCAACTATGGACGGGGGATAAACGGGAGGGGGCGCGATGAGTGATTTTTTGCATAGACAGGGACCGGCGTGGGTTAGTTTTTTGGTGAGGGATCGCGTTGTCCTAATTAGAAATGGATAGGGATCGGATTGGGTGTTTACTCGACAGTTAAATATTATGCTAGAACTTGTAACATGATACAATTTTGGCATTAAAATAATTTAAAAAGGACACGTATTACTTGTTTTGTTTGAAAAAATTTCAATAAATACTATTTAAAATATATTTAGACTATTTAAATATCAAAATTAAAGTGATGTCGTTTTATAAAATTTAGTGACATCCAATTGTCCATTTTAATGTTTATTAAGATTTCAGTATAAAAAATTATTCCAAGGACTCTTTCGTAAGATTTAGAGACTACATAAAGACAATTAAAATTTTAAAAACTAAATTTAAATTCGAATATAAATTCATATATCAAATTAAATATTATCTGGTAAAATTACTATTACTATATCATCTTAATTAACATTAACATCTTAATATTAATGAATATTAACATTAACTTAATAGTAACATTTTAATTTATACTAATGTCGGTGATTTCATATGATTTTACCATGCTAATTTAACTGTTTTTTTATTATTTTTAATAAAAATGATTAAAAGTTTAAATAGTTTTTTAAAGATTAAATATCTTAAATTAGTTTTTAGAGTTGTTATATATTCAAGTTTTTTTTCAACCAAATTCAACTAAGTTGGTTCAAACCCAATAAAAATTAATTTTATTAGTGGAGCGTGAATATCTGATCCAACTACATAAACGTTTTTGCGTTTCTCTCATCTTTTTCCTTTTTCTACTTTTTCACGTTTCTCCTCTTTGTTCTTTGTATTATTCTTTCTTCTTTTTCGTGTTCCTCATTCTTCTTCTCTTGCGTTCCTTCTTCTTGATTTTATTCTTCTCAAGAAAGTAAATCAAGAAGAATTTTGAGAAAATGAAATAAAAAGAAGAAGATGAAAAAAAAGAAGAAGAAGAAGACGAAATAAAAGATGAGGAAGAAAAATTCAAGTGAAACGAAACCAAATGAACTTAAATTAAACTAAAAATGAACTAAAATTTCTTAAGGAATAAAATTTTTTATCAATATTTAATAGCATAATACAAAAAAATAATTAATAAAAATATCATAAAAATTAATAAAAATAAGAATTTGTATCATCA
>NC_029788.2:10481872-10487386 GCF_000816755.2 Arachis ipaensis
GGTCAGTTTTTTATCTACTTTGTCCTTCTCAATAGATCACTAATTTATATTATAACAAAGTTACAATAAAAATTTAACAAAAAAATAAAAAATCAAAATATAAAAGAGAGTATTAAAAGTAATAAAAAAAATTAAAATATTTTTTTGGACAATGATTGTAACAAATCTGAAAGATTTTGATAAAAAAAAGAGTAAACTACTATTTATACCCACGAAAGTTGAAAACGCTGACATATCTATCCATATAAAAAGGAAATTATCATTTGTACCCATGAAATATGGATTTCGTATAACAAAATTATCCAAATACTAAAAAATTACCTAAAATCCCTCAATTACCTTATCTTCACCACCACACCACCTCCTTCACCCAATCACCTTTCTAACTCTAACCCTCTTCACCCAGCCACCACCCCCCTTTTCCTTTCTAATCTCAAATTCCACTATCCCACCACCACCCCCTTTCCCTCCAAAACTCATACACGAAGACATTACACACACATCCCCACCCGAGCTATGAAGCACGGACACTTTGCTGAGTTACCGTGTCTACGTGTCGGACACATTTTGGACACGACACTTACCGACACTCGTCCGACATGCGTGTCTGCTGTGTCCAAACCGTGTCTCAATAAAAAATAAAAAATTCTTCTTCAGACACACTTGAACACACCTAAATACCATCACGTGTCAGCGTGTCCGATCTTATTCTTGATATATATTCTTAAAATAAATTTAGATATAGTATATATTATTATTTATTAAAACAAAAAATATTTTAAATACTTGATATAATTAAAATAAGACATTAAAAATAATTTAAAAAATTAATTTATATTTTAATATTAATAAAATATTAAAATATCATTATGGTTTATCTAAAAAATACTTTATATTTTATATGTATGCGTGTCCCCGTGTCATGTAAGATTTTAAAATTCACGTGTCGTGTCGTGTCCCGTATCCGTGTCAGTGTCCGTGCATCATAGCACCCGAGGAAGAAGAAGAGAAGAGGAGGGGGAGGGAGACCACATTGACAACGTGGGGACTCGTTGCCGCTATCGCATCATTGTCACCGTTGTTGAGGGAGCCCAAAGAGGATATGTGAGCTAGAACCAAGGAGGGGGAGCTGTCGTCGCCGTCGCGCCCTGCTGCTGCCGGCTCCGTCACATCTGTCGCTGTCGTTGTCGTTGGTCTGGAAGGAAGAGAGCGCGCAAGAGATCGGAGAAGGAGGAGAGGGCAACGGCGCCGGTGGGTGTCACTGCCACCATCGTCGTCGACGCTGTTCAGTGAGGGAGGAAGAACCGTTTTTTCTTTTTGCTTTTTCTATTGTTGTTGTTGTTGCTGCTGCTGCTTTGTGTGAAGAAGATGATGATGGAGGTATAGTGGTGGTGGTGGTGGTGATGGTAGCGATAAAGGAAATGAGATGGTGGTGGGATTTGAAATTAGAAAGGAAAATGGGGGTAGTGGCTGGGTGAAGGAGGTGGTGTGGTGGTGAAAATAAAGGTAATTTAGGGATTTTAGGTAATTTTTTAGTGTTTGGATAATTTTGTTATGCGAAATCCATATTTCATTGGTAGAAATGGTAATTTCCTTTTTCTATGGGTAGATATGTCAGCGTTTTCAACTTTCGTGGGTAGAAATGGTAGTTTACTCTAAAAAAAATTGGAACCAAGAACATACACAAAGAACTAATGTGAAAATTATATAATTACTTATATCATTTTTATAGAAGAAAATGAAGGATAGGATTGGTAGAAGAAGAATAATTTTCTTACTTAATTTCTTAATTGTAATTAGCTTTTTCCAACGTGAACGCAGAAGTTAGAATTTGTAGCTTTCTGTAAACGTACGTTTAGATGCAAAATCACTTCTGGATTTAGAGTGTTAAAGAGTTACCAAACATAAAGATAAGACGTTCAAAACATTCAAACGAACTTCTCTCTTCTCTAACGTGAATTCCAAACACACCCTTAAACTCTTCAATTCAAATTCTACTCGTACTTTAGATTTTTCAATCTAAAGTTATTTTATATCCGATTGGAAAGAACAAATTTATTTTCACTCAAATATAATATTTAATATTTTCACATTTCATAATATCAAATATTATATGTGTATGATTGGCAAGTTAAATTATTAATATAGTGGCACTAGTATTTATAAAAAAAAATATTCTAATCTTCACTTACTCATGATAAATATATTTATTTATTATAATTTACATTATATATCAAAGGTGTGGATTAAATAGATAGAACTGATTCGGCACACGAAACCAATTTCCATTGCATATCGTTCAAGAATCAAATTAATGCAAACTTGATTTTGCAAATACCATTTTTATTCAAATAGATTTCAATTTTTTATTACTTAATATTTAGTAATAGAAATCAATAGATATTGTGGTAGAAACAAAGTAAACGACTGACTCAAGTATTAGCATGTGAGAAACCATGTGTGACAAAGAAAAAAAAATACCGAAAAGAACAGCTTCACCAAAGAAAAAATGCCTTAATACTCTTAAATCCGTGAATTAAGGGGAATTTATTATGTTTTTTTATTAACATTTATATTTTATTTTATTTAAGTACTATAATATTTTTTTATATAAGTAAAGAGTATTAATTAATGTGAGTAATAATTGTTAAGTTTTTTTAAAATTATTCGAGATATAAGTTATTAAAATTGATGCTATTGTATACAATAAAAAATATCATTAGATGTTAATTAAAAGTTATTATGAAAAGTGCTATGTTAATTTTTTAATTAGGAGTATATATATTTATAATCAAAATTGGGACCAAAGAATAGTTACATATATCTATCTAAGTTCTTTCTATCAAAATTGTTTCATATATACACGTGTCTTATCTCATTTATAATATATGTAAAATTATTTCGTTTACAGTATAAATAAATATAAAAAAATATTACACATAGCAGAAACGTTTTTATTGACGAATGGGGGTTTTTTTTTTTATATATATATATTTTTAAATGCTTGTGATGCTGTTTGTTAAACTTCTCTTTCTTACTCTCTCTCTCTTCCTCTGTGCATGAAAAAGATACAGCAGGCTTAACCACAGTTGCATTTGCACCTTCTCTCTTTCAAAATTCAACATTGATGATGCCACAATGTAAGAAGCATGCATGTGCATGCAGATGTCATGCCATATGTATGGAACAGAATAAAAAGAGAAAACAAAATAAAAAGCATTTTTTTAATTATTCTTTCATCCATTCTTATTTATTCTCTTTTATTTTAATATTATAATTTCATCCATTCACCACTAGTAGTCGTTTTAAATTCTATTTTTTTTTTAAATTTTAACTTCTAAATCCTAAATTATAAATTATATTCTCTAAATTTATTTTATTTTGCTTTTAAATTATTTTTATTTTAGAACATTTTTTATTAGACGATTCATATATCTAGTAAGATAAATTTTGTTGTTGTTTTGTTTGAATATTTTTTGGAAAAATATAGAGAGATAATGAGAATATTAAACAATGTGAACAATAGATATATTGGATGTTCAATTTAATAGGTACGTAGATGATTACGTTGATTCTTAGTTGGATGGTAGTTATTCCTTTTGATTCGGTTTAATAATGACTAGATATTCAATTTATTAGATATGTGAATGATTATCCTAATGTTAGGGTTTATGAGGTAATTTGAGGTAGAGTACTTTTTTATTTTATTGGGTTAATTCTATAACCCATTATTCATGTTGTTCATAAAAATTATTGTCTACTTAGTAAAATTCATATTTTTTATTATTTTTATTTTTAAATATTTTTTAATGATCAATTTAAATAATGAATGTTAGTTGATAAATGTTGGCTCCTAATATTTTTTTCCCGGTTCATAAAACTAATAATCATTATGTAATGATAGTAACATATTTCGGTCAAACGGAGATATCCTCTCAATCTCGCTTCCAACTCTAAACCCTCTCACTTTCGTTCTTACATTAAGGTTGACATTTTTTTTTCCTAAAATAAAAACATATATCAAATAGAAGATATTTTACACTTTTATAAAAATAAAAATAGGTCTAGATAAGTTTTTGGTTCGGTAAAATATTATTTTTCTTAAAGTCTACTTAGAAGGAATATTTAAAGGAGAAAAACTATTTGTAGATATCTTGTAATTGATAATACGAAGTTTCGATTTCTGACTAATAATAATAATAATGCTTCTCTTTTTTCTTTTCTTTTTTTTTTCTTCCCTCATGAGTATAGAACTTTTATGTTTGTTGTCGGTTAAAATTAGATAAAAGCATTTACAATAAAGAAATAGAAAACTCTTTTAATGTCTACAGCTTAAATATACAGGAGCAGAATGTGGACATACATAAATTAAGGTATATACAAGAGAGTGATATAAGAAATTAAGTAGGTTTTTAAAAAATTAATTCAAAAGGTAAAGATTATTTTATATTTATAAAGATTACTAGACTTTTAATTTTAAACAAGGTAAAATTTGATAAATGACGATTGACAAGTGGCGGCATAAAAGATGGAAACTCAGATGCAGTCGATTTCAGGTGAAGTTAATAATTGAGAATCGTTAGATGAAAATTTAGTTAAATCTGTCAAATCATCTAACTACTCTCAATTATCAATTTCACATGAATTCGACTACTCCTAAATTTTCACCGGCGTAAAAATGATAAGATATATCTTTTGTGACATAATTTACCGATTAGTGTTGCATGCTAAAATAAGTATTAAAAATTAATACCAAAACTATAGCTCATAATGTTAAGAGAATATGCCAAACTCGAGTATACCAAGCTAATTAATTATTTCAAAGTTCAAACAACATGAATTACGTCTTTTTTTTTTTTTTTGATGTGATGTATAACTTTCCTAGGATATACATATGTCTACCTTTATTGGACAACCTCTCTCTACTAATCTAATGTTATTATTACTTTCTCCGTTAATGAATAGTAGTTTTAGAGTATTTGTCATTTTTAAATTTTAATTTAATATTATTTTCTTTCAATTTTATATTCTTTTAATATTTTCTACTTCTAATAATTATTTCACAATTTATCAAAAAGAATTTTCATGTCAAAATAATATTGTATATATAGTTGTACAATTTTAATTAATAATATTCTTAGTATACATGCTAATTTTTTTAACTATTAATATAAAATAAGTAATTAATTAACAAATATTTTTCCATCATGGTAAAGTCACATATACCTCCATGCTTATTATATTTATCGTCTACATAAAATGTTAATGTAGAGGATTTCATGATATATAATTTATTTTGTGAGAAGTTAATAATAATAATAATCATGGGGGGCAATGGCTTAAAGAACACTAGTGTATCCGAGGGTAGATTCTAAAATGCTTTAATTACGATTAAGTGTTGAATAAGTTTTAGGCCTGCAAGCTAGGTTAGATATATATGAACCTATTGAAACTAAAACTTTATGGTTGACATATAAATCCACCAAGCATGCACACCAACCCTTCTCCCTTTTG
>NC_029788.2:10487432-10490629 GCF_000816755.2 Arachis ipaensis
AGGAGGACGGAAAGATTATTATGCCTCTAAAAAGCAAATAACTTTTGAAAAAATATTTATCCAAGGTTGACATTTTCACATTAGGGTTTCCATGATCCATGTATGTCCTTCAAAGCATCCAATGATAATCTATAGCTTGAAAAAAACTCACTTATTTAGCTTGTGGCAGCCACTAGTGCTACACCACGCACACACTCTCTCTTTCTTGCTGAATTTCCTATTTTCTTTTAATTTTCTTTCCCCCATATTTTTTAGACAATTAATATTATATATATAATTAGTATTTTCTAAACCATCAAGCATATTATTAGAGAACTTTTTAATTTTAATATGGAGAAAGAGTTAGTGTATAGTAAAATTATGAAGGTATATGGTGTTTTATCAGGGTATGAGAATTGTGCAAAACAAATCGAACCGTCCAATGGGAGGTATTGAAAACTCTGGGTCCGATTTGTGTATTGGCAAAAAATCCTGGGTTCGATTTGTGTACTGACAGAAAATTTTGGGTCCGATTTGTGTATCCACTCTCTCTGTGCAATGAAATCGGACACTTCGATTTCTTCCCATTAAAACAAAAAATTAAACGCCGTCACAATCGTGTATATCTTCCCAATACTCCATAACTCAGCATAATTCATGTATCAACCTCATATAAAAAAAAATTAGCCTATTATTAGATATATAAATTATTAATGAATAAAACATTTTATACACGTCAATCAATAAGATTTATCCATTTAGATAATTTTTTTAAATAATAAATTTTAGAATTAGTTATTTTTGTCGACGTAACAATATACGATTAGTTATTTGTGTAAAATTAATTTATATTAACAATACATAAAAATTAATTTATAAATTATTGCAAAATTTAATTGTGTCCATTTTTTCTCTTAATCTCTATTATCAAATTTTGACATACATTTTAATGTTCCATTACTTTATTGTACTTGAATGATAAAGATAATAAAAATATTTGAGAGTTAAGTAGGATACACTAATATATAAGTAATGGGCTTATGATGAGGACTGAGGAGAGGAGTCAATGGTGGCTTGCTATACACAAACTCAGTTGTGTTTTTTTGTCTCCCTTTTGTGTTAATGTGTTATGATAATGAAGTCCCCCCCATAAATGGACATACCTTTCCTAGTGGAAGAGCAAGAGTTTTGGGACAATCACACCCGCCATTGGGCCACCTCCACAAAGTTTTGTTTTCCACCATATTACACATTGTTTTTATCTTTTTAGTTGAAAAGTAAACAACAAAGGTAAATCATATTGACTTCTTAGCTTTCCTTTAAAATTTTAGTGTATATATAGTTTATAAAATACAGTCAGAATATATTAGGATTGATTAGCATTTATTAGAATTATTTAGTATATCTAAATATTTATTATAAAATATTATGTCTTTATTATTACGATTCTCTTAGCACATATAAATATCATTTTATATGGTATCATTTCAGACAACTTGAATACACTCAATAATACACAAATCCTTTTTTGAATTCAGTCTCTCTCTCTCTTTTTTTTACCGAAGATATGAAGACTCGAATCCGCAACCTCTTAATTGAGTATGGGGAGACTATGCCATTTGAGCTATTGCTTTTTGGCTCAAATTCAGTCTCTTGTTTCTAACAAATACAATACTAATATTCTTTATAAATATATTGTTTTTTGAATAAATTATCATGAACATAACACATTAAAAAATTTAACTATATTATATATATACTTAAATCAAATATATTTTATAGAACAAAAGTGGAGGGAGCCAATTTTAATTCCTTCCAATAATCCCAGGGACCCAAAAGGCAAAAAAAAAATTGCTTGGTGGAGGAGAGAGTGATGATGTACATGCAGCAAAAGAGTGTGATATACACTCCCTGAGGAAAAATGAATGACAATATATACATACAAGAAGACCCTACCACCAAAACCCCTTTAACTTGCTTTGTCACTCTAGAATTGTGTGCATGCCATTGCCTTTGCTTCCATTTTACATCTCTCTCTCTCCATTCTCTTAAGGGTCCATGCATGATAAGAGGTGTAAAGGTATCCTCATGTGACTCAAATTCTCTAATGTCTTTGCATCTAATTATGGCAATGTATCATTTATTATTAATCGTTATCATTAGTAGTGGTATTTAATTTAAGTATATACTCTTACTATCTATCATCACTTTCAATTATTTTTATACTTGCATTATTGTTTAAAATGGAACCAAAAGATTGCTTTGATAAGTTACTACGTAATAAGAGTCTCGTGGACACAGATGAACCCAAAAGTCACATGAAGGGGAGCGAAGAAGGCTTAATAATACAATATTTTTTTTTATTAAAAGATAAATATAGAACAAAATAGTAGTTTCAGTTTTTAATTTGTACCAATAATGCAATATGACATTAACTGATTATTATTTTGTGTGAATATGCATCCATGGGCAGGACTCATGCATCTAATATATAGACTCTCTCCATGCATATGAGAAATGAGTAGATGTTATGCTGAGAATGAATTAAAATTTGACATAGTGAAATCTTGTCCAAAGTTACCTATATAACGTGCATATATAGTATGGGATACATGTCAAGTGTATCATGGAATTAAGTGTTCTATTAGTTTTATTCATTAATTTTAAGAGTTAAGTACGATTTTGGTCCCTAACGTAAAGGCCAAAAATTTATTTTGTCTCTGGCCTTTTTTTTGGCTACAAAATAGTCCTTAAAGTTTAATTTAGTTTCAAAATTATCCTTCGAACGAAAATACTCTCCCCTTCTCCAAAATTAACAGAAGCTGAAGTGAACCCAAAAATTGAAGCAGAAATAGAAGAAATACCAATAAAACAACAACAACAAAAAGTACAACACCAACAATAATTAACAATAGATAATGGAATCAGAAGAACAACAACAACAAAAGCAATTAGAAACAGAAGAACAACAACAATAATGGAAATATTAAGAAGAAACATAAAAAAACCATCATCATCATCAAGAACCCAGAAAAACAAGAACCTAGATGCAGAACTCAGAACTCAGATTTCGCACACGACCACCACCACCTCCTCTTCGACGACGACGAACATGAGGGCACGGGCCAGACGAGGGCGAGGGCCAGACTAGGGCACGACACTACGAAGTCGAGGTGCGGCGAGACGAGGGTGACGGTGAGGCGACGACAACGGCAAGG
>NC_029788.2:10490696-10491147 GCF_000816755.2 Arachis ipaensis
CAACGGCAAGGGCGAGGAGGAAGAGCAGAAACGGCGAATGACGAAGAACAGGAGCGGCGGCGGCAGCGAAGAGCAGTGGCGGTGAGGAGCAATGGCGGTAGCCCTTCCCCTTGCCTCTTCCCTCTTCCCTCTTCCCCTTTCCCCTTCCCTTCCATTCCCTTCCCCCTTTTCTTCCCGAAACCAAACATCCCCGTGATATCCTTTCCCCTTTCCCGTTTAACCCATTTTCTTTTTGTTTTTTTAATTAGGGGTATTTTTGGAATTAAAATTAAAAATTTGATAAAAAGGATGATTTTAAAATAAACTGAAATTTTTGGGACCATTTTGTAGCCGAAAAAAGACCGAAAACGAAATAAATTTTCGACCTCTACGTTAGAGACCAAAATCATACTTATAAAATATATATGAATATATGATTAAGATCAACAATTAAAATTACTATAACGTCTGA
>NC_029788.2:10491513-10493234 GCF_000816755.2 Arachis ipaensis
TTTTATTTTTAGTCTAACAATTTTTATTTATTTTTGAATTTCTTGAATAAAACTTATTGTAAAATTGAGATTTTGAAAAAAATCATTTTGTATTAATTTAAAAAATTTAAAGTCATTTGAACTAATATTAGTTAGAAAAATTAATTTTTGGTCTATTAATTTGAATAATTTAACTATTTTTTCTCTTAAATCTTCTAATTTATTTGTTTATTTAATTTTATTCATAATTTATGTTTTTATTATTAACCCACGTTTCTTAAAGCATGTTTTTTAATGGTGATCAAATAAATAATTTAAAAAAAAATATTTTTACCATTTTTATATGAGTGGTGTCCTAAAATTAATATTGTTTTATTTTATTTAGGTCTTCAAGATTTATAAAAAAATTTAATAGTCAAATATAGATAGAGTTCTAGAATTTTAGTTTCTAATATACTAAAAATCACTTTATAGTTTACAACCCTTGTCCAGCTAGAGTTGTTATTTGACTTAATAAAAATTTATTAATTTTGGTTGAGAAAGATAAAAATATCAATTTAAAATTTTAATCATATTCATAAATTCAAGTCTTTTTTTTGGGTGTTTTTTAAATAATTTAATATGAATAACTTTAAAATTAAAAAATTTCAACATATTATATTTATGAAATAATTAAGCTTGGTGGTTGTCATTGTTGTTGTTGTTTTTTTGTTTTTTGGTGGATGGTGTAGTTGGGATATTAATTTGTTTTGCATGTCGGACTTCACACAAATTGTATCACGTAAGCACTGGAATCGTGTTGTTTACTTCATAAATTTATATAGTAAAAATTTTAAACTAAAGGACTAATCAACAAAACCATATTATTATGAAACAAAATCTATTTAAACATATTTTAATACAATACCTTTTAAACCAAATATTCAAATCGGAGTAGTGAAGTTTTGATGAGGCATTCATAACTTGTTTTAAGCACTTTTTTATTAAAAAGAAATTCTTAACTATAACTTTTTTAGCATACTTATCTTTGCTGGACATATTTTTAGTGAAAAACTTTTATTGCAATATTTTATATATAGCGTCATTATATCTAACTAAACTCTAATAGCATTGCTTCATTGTTCGTTTCATTGTGAACTTAGTTAACATACACTAAAACCAAATCCAAAACTGATGCTCTGAAAGTATATGCTTTTCATATTTTTGTTGAATCTTGAACCTAAATTAATGTGCCTACCATGATAAAACTCCACTAATGACAGGTGGGCCTGATGCTCGAAAAAGAGGTTTCAATTTAAAATATACTTATTTAAAATTATTAATTAATTAATTTAGTATCTATCAATTAGTTAAGCTTTTCCTTACTTTACCATTCCTTTAATTTGTTGATTTAATTAAGTAGTTTGACTTTCATTTCCCTTAAACAAAGAGTAGTAATTTAGTATTTAAATTGGTGTTTATTTGAGACAGTTAATTAATTTTTAATGGTTAAAATATAGACCTATGAAGTACAGACACTTAATTGAATTGCTGTATTTTCGTGTGAGATATATTTTGGACATGACATTCATCGACACTTATTCGATACGCGTGTCTTAATAAAAAATAAAAAATTATTCTCAAGACATACTTGGATACATCTAAATACCATCTCGTGTCAGCGTGTCCAGCCTTATTCTTAACATGTATTATAAAAATGAGTTTAGAAATAATATATATTATTATTATTAAAATAAAAAATA
>NC_029788.2:10494255-10501664 GCF_000816755.2 Arachis ipaensis
AAAGAAGACATTAAGAATAATTAAAAAATTATTTTATATTTTAATACCAATAAAATATTAAAAATTCATTGTAATTTATCTAAAAAATACTTTATATTTTATATATATGTCGTTTGTGTCTCCGTATTTTATAAGATTTTAAAATTCGTATGTTCGCGTATCCTATATCATGTCGTGTCATATCTTGTGTCCGTGTCAGTGTCCGTGCATCATAGGATAGGATAGGACAGATAAAAGTGGGCAAAAACTATAAAATAACGTTATAACAATTAATGGACGAATAAGTATTGGAACCAACTTTTAATTGGCGGATATTAATTAATATTTTTTAATTGAAAATTATTTTTGTAACTCTTATTTTTTTAGAGAATTTAAAGTAGGATTTAAGATTTATAATTTAAAATTTATTATTAGTTAATATGTCTTTTTGAATCGAATTATTCTAATTATTTATTTTTTAATTAGATCAAAGTCAACCCCAGATAATGTTTGGAATAGAACCTATATATGCTTTGTAGATCATAATGTTGAGAAATTGGAAGTAATTAAATTGTAATCACCTACAAATCATGGAATTTGCTCATCATATAGTGAACAATAATGGAAACTAACTAAGGAGATATTAAAATAAACAACGGGAAAAGAAAAAAAAGGTTGAAAAAAGTGAGAGAAAATTCTACCCCATATATCAATTCATATGTCAAGAAAAGGTTATATCAATGTGAACTTTTCAGGCTCTTTGGTAGTTCAAATTTCTGGCTTGCAAATGATTAATAAGTTGTTGAGGTCAAAAACATTATTACATTTCTGAATAAGATTCCCAAACATGTTTTTATGTGTATTCACTTTTATTTGCTAAGTGCTCTGAAATTTGTTTCTTCTCAATCTCCAAATCTCCTGTGGGCTAAGAAAATTGCTGCTACTAATTAGTTATTAGTTGATTACAACTCATAAGAATGGCATTTCATCATGATCACTATGAGTTCGAGTATGTCATCACTTTTATGATATTAAAAGGAAAAGGAAAATCCGAAAATGCTTTAGATATAGTAGGTGAAATAATCTTACACTTATATGTGAAATTACATTAAAGTTGTGTTTATAAGAAAGTTGTTACATATTAGGTGCCAAATATTGTATAACTTATAATATTTCGAAAATTTTAATAATTACATTTAAAAGAGGAAAAGCAGTCATTTAATTAAGCTTTAGACATCATAATTAAGATGGGAATAGAATCACATAAATTTAGGAGAAAAGACAAATATAGCATGGTCATGACTCAGAGGTGTTCATCACTTATCCAAAAACTAACTTTGTGCCAAATGAAAATAAAAGGCGAAAAAATAAATAAAAAATAAAGAGTGGGGAGAGAGGAAAAATAATGAAGTAATTTTGATAGCATAAATAAGACAATTCCCAACAACGTTTGAGAGTCTTAGCCAAAAATGACATGATTGCTGGGAAGACTTGGTGATGATCATAAGATCTATATAATGTTAAATAAATAAAAAAATAAAAAATAAAAAATAGTACCCTTTTGAATTTTGAGATGCCTCCTTTGATATATAATCATGCTGATCATCGAAGGGATAATTGGATGAAGAATCAAATCATTGAAAATTGGCATTAATAATGGGATCGAATCTCTCTTCTATATGACTTCATTTTTCTTCAATACGAGAAAAAGAATTAATTATACTAGTAGAATTATTACACATATATAAAAGCAAGAAAGTGATTGAAGATGATTCTGATTTCTATTTAATTAACATGTTAATCTCACTTATTACTATTGTTTGATTATTAATTTATTATTGTATGCATAATAGATGGTTTTTCCTTAGCTTAGATCAAATAATTAGATGAGTGAGATTTTAATTAAGTTATAACATCACTCACTTTGAACTCTCTTAGTAATTTGCTATAGTTCAGAAGTGCTATATATTATTATCAAAATAAATGTCATTGAAAAATACTTGCGAGGACTTAATTACTATAAGAAAATAATATGCGTCCAGATTGCACACAATCTCTATGATGTTTAATTTAAATGGAGAATATTAAGATAATTATGATGATATCTAATAACCCCATTGTTATAAGCTGAAGTAATTTCAATTCAATCATTAGCACCCAGTGTAACCTATACCCTTTATAGAATTAACATTTTTAGTTTTTATAATGATAGTGACCAATTTACCATGTAATCATGTATGATACTCTTCACTATAATTGTAATAAATGAAAGATTTTTTTCACGAGACTTTGTTATATTTCGTTCTTAGGTCAGTCAAGCGAAAGCAAAAATTCTTAGAGGGAATGATTTATATGATTTAAATAAAAGACAATTGTTATATATAGTCCACTCGAAGTATTTATGTAGGAGCAAATTAGAACAGAAATAACATGTTTTTATTTTCTTCTAAATAATTTAAAACTATGCACATACATAAATTGATTCTTCTTCTGTTTTTACTTTTTAGTGTCTAGTACCAAAAAAGAAAAAAAAAGGAAATAAAGTGTGAGTTTTNCGGCCTTTCTTTTTTTTTTTCATAATTGTTGGGCCAAATTCCAAAACTAGCCCAATTTCTTGTTTAATAGGCTATTTTAGACTCTTAAGTCTTACGTATGTCTCTGGATTAGGCCCACAAAAGTTTGCATTACATTTGCAATTCAGAAAACAAACCCTCTTTTTCTTGTCAAAATGTCTCAAACTCTGTCAAATAGGGTTATATGTGCATAAGAAAATCTGCCTGTTGGTAGTTTCAACTTTTAACCTGTCCAATCCAATAATATCAACTTGCAACTAGAAATTAGTTTCAATTTATCAACCTCTTTAACGACCATGAACCAAAAGACAGGTACAACAACTGATCTACCACTTCTCACAAGCTAAATAAACATGATCCAAACAAACTATGATGACTTTGCTTAATCTCCAATCTTCCTACGATTCCAAATAGTACAAAGAAATTGTACTCTTACTAAAAAATCTCACCTATAAGGGTATGTCTGGCTAGGATTAAAAATGGATGTAAAAGACTAAAAGTACACACTGAACTCATCCATAAAAAGTTTTATTCCATTTTTACCCCAAACTAAATATACCGGTAAAAGGGACCACAATAATCACTTCAATTTACATTAATTACTTGCTTCCTCTTTCAACCTCCCTAACTACTATTACTACACAGCCTATACCTATAATTATACATATGGGGGTTTGCATTTGCAGTGTCGAAGCGATAGCTAGATATCTGACTCTGCTGTTCCCCAGAGACTGGTCTCGCGATATAGACACTGGCCGGTTGTTGTCCACACTGTCAGTGCTCCTGTAGTGTTAGGATGCTCTATCTGATGGTGCAAGATTGTTTTTGTCAGGATTATGATTGTCGTTTGAGTGTGATTTGTCAGCAGGTGACAGCTCGTCCTGTTGATTCTCATCTTTCTTTGAGTTCAGAAATCGGCCTCCACATCCTCTTGCTCGTCGAAGTGCATGCTGATGTCGAGATTCATGCAGGTATGGCTGAAAGATCAATAAATACATCCATATAAGTGTTCGAGTAAAATAAATCTATGGACTATGGATAGCAATCAATCTAACATCAAGAAGCTAGCAGTTCACAACACAACTTCAGGAACCTTCTCCCTTCTCCCATGCTAGACGACAGACGTTCGATATTTTTTTTTACTTAAAACAGTATTTGGCATCGTTGAAAGAATCATGAGACCAGACATGGATAATGATATACCTTACGATTCCTGATAGCCTTATTTTCGGATTCAGCTTTAGCACGGGATTGCCTACGTCTTAAGATACCGTGATACTGCTTTGCATTTACAAACACAGGCTCCTCAATTGCATTAGTAGGCAAAGGAACACCAGCTTGCTGAATTCCCATTAACTGAATATGGGCCTGGCATGAGATAAAATTCTATAGTATGATTGCTCAGACAAAGGATGTAACAAGAAACCATAATGTCGCGAACAGGGATACTAAAAAAAAATTAAACTTTACCATTGGATGTCCACCATATGGCTGCGGGGGATATGGCTGTGTATCATTCGGAGCAAACATGCTTCTGTAGTAAGGATCTGGATATGGATAAGGAGGGGGCGCCTTCAATAAATCAGCAGAAATCAATTAAGTGAAAAACAAAGTTCATGTTTGAAAATAAGATGAGGCGATAAAAACTAGCAGAAAGGAAGCAAAAAGATCAAATCTACAATGGTGGGGGAAGCTAAAGTAATTCAACCGCCTGACCAAGTCTGAACAGCCACTTCTTACTTCTTTGATATCACATCAAGATAACAACTGGTACCACTACTTGCTCAGGCAATCATTCATGGACCTTCAATTCCCAGGGTCAAAAAAGTGAAAAACTCTGGTTACTTCAAGAAATCAACCTTAAATTACCAAACACATCCCTAGGGACACTTAACAGCAAAACTTCATATTTCAATGTTTTCATTATTATTTGTCAGCTCATAAATCAGAAATCCACCCCAAGCTACATTAAGCATTTATAAGAAAAGCACGTTCTAAACACTTTTTGAGAAAACTTTGCCATCAAGAAACCCTTTCATATAATAATGATAATATTTCACAGTAGTTTGTTAAGGTTATACTGGGAAATTCCTAGCTTCACAGTTCAGACAAGGAGTGTTAAGAGCTAACTCAAGAATTACTAAGAATAAACTTGGGCAACAAATTTTACAATGAACAGATATTTAGATGTTCGAATCAATTTTCTTCAACATAATAACTCCTATATATATAACTGCAATGGATAAGATGCGCCAAATGCTGACAAATGGCTATAGCCTAATAAAGAATTCTGATGGATATCTTGAATTAATTAAACCTAAGGTTGCAAGCTTCAATAAAAAGCACTAATGATAACGAAGCATAGAACAAAAATATTTAGTTTTTTACAGCATAATTTAAAGGGAAGTTAAATCAAATGTGAAGTTCATACCATAGCATACCCAGTTCCAAGTGGTGCAGGTGTTACATACTGATTATTCTGCATACCAGCACCTGGATCAGAAATTCCATTTGCAGATAAAGATTGCATCTGTGATTCTGACTGCTCTTTCTCACCAGCTTCATTATCTGGACAACAATTTGTCAAATTGTTACTTCTCCTTTTCTTTGCATGCTCGCGTTTAAGAAAGCTCCAGATTTGTGTTCAATTTGTAAGTTTAAAAGAAACAGATATTTCTCTTTAAGTATATATAGTTAATATGAAAAGAAACGAGTGAGAAAAAGGCGATAGTTTTTGTCTATTTTGGAAAAGCTGTCAGCTTAGAGATAAAGTATTACAACAAATCATTCAGTAAGAATTCTGACATCTAAAATCTAAAAAACTAAGGAACTATCTCAGAAATCAGAATCTGCAAATTGCAAATAAGGAGTATATGAACATAGAGAATAAGCATCATTATATTTTCTCAACAATGAAAAGAAAAAGATTCTCCTTTTCCAAGCGGTCTTAAGTTCAAAGAGATAACTTTTGGACTGTTCTATCTTAAACCAAAATTATCTTTAGCATTCAATACTAATTGTTATACATCTTATTTATATGATAAAGATTTCCCAGTGTATTAATATAGGCATATCTATCAGTTCCCCAATTAAGAAACAGATATGCGTCCAGAAAATAGCAAAGTATAAAAACCAACAAAAAATGCTTTTGAGGAACTTTTAGCTGTAGATACCTGTAACGTCATGGGTGGAAGTCATCCTTTTCCTGATTTACATGCAAAACCGTGTCCAAATCTAGAAGTAAAACAAAAGTGTCAACAAAATTCAAGAGAATTTTAGTAACATAGTACGAAGAGTAAACAGAGCCAATGAAACAGAAGAAGAAATAGAATTGCCAGAGCCTAATACTAAATTACTAATTGTCTATGCAAATAGTTTATGTTAATGAGAAAGAAGAAAATTTGCAAGAAGCTAATAGTTTTTGCAAGTACAATCAACATGAATAAAGTTCCAAAATTTATAAATTTCATGTTGATTCAGAATTATGCTGTCTATTTCTCATGCTTGGTCCTACTCCTGTATGATTTAATTTAAGCCCTAAATCACTATAACAATTAAGAGAATCCTCTAACTAATTGCCTTGTTTGGGACTTAAATCTTTAATCCTCAATCCTCCATTTGAAAACAGACTTTGCTAAGTGTCAACGAGTCAATTCTTAATCTTATAAAAATTAAATATTCATATCCAATCCCTACTGGAACATAGAGCTACACAGCAAGCTAAACAAGTAGTACAATTTCAACTAATGATTTATTGGTTTCCTAATTACCAATCCGATCCAAATAGCAACAAACACGAAAAACTGGAAAACTTTCAAATTGGGAGGGTTTTGTTGAGGTAAGTTTGAAAAGCATAGAAATTAAAAGAATTGAAGGGTGGAGAATGGAAACTGACCTTGAAGGAAGAAGAAATTGAAGTGTGAATTGGGAGAGAAAGGGAAGAGAGAAAGAGAGAGCGAGAACGCTGTTGGAAGTGGAAAATTAGATACTCTTTGTCTTTGGAGCTTAAGTGATGCGTCATACCTGCCACCTATCCACACGACACCCACCCAATTCACAAATTAAAATAAATAAATAAATCATTTTGTTAAATGAAATAGGTAACCATAGCGTCACCAAAAACAGAAACAGGTAACCACAGAAATTAGAGAAAATGATAAATAAGTTCCTAACCTTTTTTTTGATTATTGAAAAATATTTTTAGGTCTCCGACCTTTATAAAATTTGGATGGATCAGTCCTTTCGTCCAAATGCCTCCGTTGGGGACTGATCCGTCCAATTTTTGCGAAGATTGAGGACTTAAAAGTATTTTTTAATGGTTAAGGACGAAAATATCCGCGGGACAAAAGATTAAGAATCTATTTGTCGTTTTCTCTAAGATATAAATAAATTTTTAATTGAATTCAAATTAAAGATATCAAAATAATTTAGATATTGAAAAAACGGTTAACAGAGCAATAAAAAGTGGTTAAAATGTGTAAAATTCAATAGGGTATAGATATAAGATAAGGATTTTAAAAATTAGAAAAATCTCTAACTTAATGAAAAGTAGACTAATGGGTAAATCAATAGATACTTTTGGTGAATCCAATTTTTTAACTTATTATTATGCATGTTCATCGTCACATGCAAAATTTATCTCCTCTACACATCTTCATCATCATAATATATAAGATTCCTAAAATAATAATAATCATCAACCACATTATTCAATACTCAAGATACTAATTTAATTGAGTCAAATGGAATATTATTCAAGTAAATCGATCTAATCATTAAAAGATGATGCTTACTTTAATATGATGATTAATTTATATATATCAATAAAATATATGAACAGAAAAAAAAAACGCATAA
>NC_029788.2:10501697-10504531 GCF_000816755.2 Arachis ipaensis
TAAATCCTTTTAGTTTTTTTGTTAAAAGACTAATTAATTCTTTTTGATATTGTGACAAAAATATCTTTTTAGGATAACAAATTAAAATTAAATGAATTTAATCCAATTCAAAATCAAAGAAATAAATAACAAATTCATTTTCTCAAAACTCATTTCTGAGCTTTATTTATCGAAAAGCATGTTTTTTGGTATTTGGCAAGTTTGGCACGCGGCAAACTCTATAAAAATTGACAAGTTTGCGGTACCTCCTCTGAACTCCCTTTTAAAAATTTTAAAATACACGTTTTTAATTTATGTCATCGTTTCTAAAAGAGTATATAGATCTACAAATAATATATATAAGTATACAAAAAATACACAGACAATAAACTATGACTTCTTTAAGGATTTCTTTTAATTATAAATTAAGAAAACAAACCATATTTAATGATGGCAACCATTATTATCATCTAAAAAAATACACGAGTACACCGAAATAAGCCATATTTAATAAGGATTTTTTTAATTATAAATTAAAAAAATAATTATTTCCCGTAGAGTGTGACGACTTCCCCAAATACAAACAAAAAAAATATGCATTTCGATAAATAAAGCTCATAAATGAGTTTTGAAAAAATATATATTTTTCATAATTTATATTAGAAAAAAATCCATGAGAAAACAAATATCCAGTTATTCAACATGTGCAATATATCGTGTTCCTGTTTTGCTATCACTTTTCATCTCCAAGACTCTACCTTCTTTCCACCAATGGATTCTTGCACTACCAACAACTACAACCACACACACCACCTCAACGGCGTCTCCTCCATTTCCCAACTATCCAAGAAGCCTAAGCTCTCGTCATGAATTAATCATCGTCCTAAACCAAACACTTTAAAAGATATATAAAAGCTACAAAAAAAATTAAATGAAAAATTACACATACATTATATTTTCTTAAAAAACTACTCATTTATAGTTTATCAATTTTTTTTTTAAATATACAAAATAAATGTCACATTAGTTAATATTCGATCTCCTTTGATATTGCCATCAAGAACTGAAAATAAACTATAAAATAATACATCAATTATAATTAACATTATTTGAAAAACAACAAAAGATAACCCCCATTCACATCATTAAAACTCTTGCATACAATACTACAATAGTCTTCATAGTTGAATTCTTATTCCTCCGCTTGTCCATTAAAATTTAGAAACCTTGTATAAATTTGCTTTAACTTCTGTTAAACGAAAACCAGGAACAAGATCCTGTACAAAAATAAAAATTTAAATGATAAGATTTAAATCTTTTACATTATTGAATTATTGAAATCAAGTTAAATTGAAATAAGATAGATATGAATAAGATAATATTATTAAAACACAAAATTAAACTAACCCTAATAATGAAATAGATTAGAGCACAAAATTTTAACTTTCTTGCACTACAAGCAACTAAGAACAATGAAACTTACATCCAACTGTTTCTGCAGATTTCTGGGCTGCTTTTTCTGCTTCCGCGGTGACCAGTTTTCGCCCATTGTCATCTTCATGAAATCTTCCTCAATCTCCGATTCCGTCAGCGCGAACCTAAATGGCGGTCTCTCTTTTTTGTTGCAACTCCTGCTTCTTGTTCTACCTTTCCAAACGGTTTCTGCAGTGCCGTCACATATGCTCTCATTGATCTTCAATCCATTTGGACTGCGTTCCGCAACCGCCGCTGTCACCATTGGTGGTGTTGGTTCAAGCGGTTTGTGATTATCTTCCCTGCTGAAATTTCCTTGTCTGATTTTGTCGGATGAAATCTTGAAATCATGCATGAGCTCCTCTCTCGTCACGGCGAGATCATGCAATAATGTCGGTGGCAGAGAAGGTGGTATCCATGGAGTGTGACTCTGGTATCCCTTTGGCTCTGCATTATTCTTCTTTCTCCTCTTCGGATTCACAGTTGGTTCCAGCGGCAACTGCGGCAGCTCTGTGCCGGGATCATGGCCGGTAGTGTTTGTAGCTGTGATGGCATCCTTATTAGTAGTGCAGCCGATCCTCCTGTCTCCGCACTTGATGATGAGTTTGCGAGGACGGTTGGCAGTATTGCATCTTGTAGTTTCATCGGCCGTGGCCCTTAGGTTTGGTGGTGGCAGATCAGGCGAAACGGGAGGCTTCTTCATTGCCGGACGGGAAAGGAAGTGGGGTGGTGTTGCTAGCGATTTGAAGGGTAGAGAAGGGAAGCTGACCTTGAAGGAAGGGGAAATTAGTGAACTTGAGATGATGAAGAAGTGTTGGAATTGGGAGAGAAAGGGAAAATACAGAGAGAAGCAGAGCGCGGTTGGAAGTGGAAAATTCGATACTCTTTAATTTGGATTTTGGAGCTTAAGTAATGCACTAATGAGTCATATATATAAGATACCCACTCAATTCACAAATTAAAATAAATAAATAAATAATTTCATTCTCATTCCTATTCTTGTTATTACTTAGTTATTAGTTTCACATGGTAAAAGAGATGTTACTATTTAACTGAATTAGGTAACGGTAGAAATTAAAATAAATAAATTTTTGTTCCTCTTTAATTCCAGTATGTGTAATTTTTGTTTTTACTTTACACATAAATAATAATGCTACATATATAAAAAAAAATCAATCACTAATTAATCCTGGTATATAACGATACGTATTTGAAAGTGAAAGAAATTAAAAAATTTGTCTACTTGCAATCGTTTTTAAATCAGGAGAGAGTTAAGAATCCGTTCCACTTTCAATCGTGAAAGAGATTAACAAGATTGCTCCACTTGCAATCGTTTTTTTTCTTTGTGTCTTGTTACATAATTGATTATTCTGCTACAATAC
>NC_029788.2:10504645-10507216 GCF_000816755.2 Arachis ipaensis
GTTTTTGGAATATTATAAACTAGATTTTAGGATTTAAATTGTGGATATTACAAAAATTGTTACAAAGAAATTTTTTATGTATTTAAAGATCTTGTAAGGAGCACTATAACATTTTGGAGCTAAGATAATATTTAAAAAGTGTTACCTCAAGGTTTATAAAAAGCTGCCTTTGATCTATAGCAATATTTTGGGACTTGAAGCAACGTTATTTTGCAGAATTGACTGTTGCCTTGACCCAAGGCAACACTTTTTTTGCTTCAAAAGCAAGACAACTCTTTAGAAACGTTGCTTATTCTTTAAAATGGATAACGCTTTTGAACTATATTTTAGAGACAATACTTTACACTTGTTCTTTTCACTGTCATGCTTCAGCTACTAGCAAAAGCGTTGCCTCTTCTTCTAAGTATGCAACACATTAAAATGTTGCCTATTGTTTAGAATATGCAACACGTTAAAATATTGCCTATTTATTTGAATTTGCAACCTGCTAAAGTGTTGCCTGTCAAGTTGATATGCAACCTTGGAAGCAACGTTAAAATATTGCCTATTTTTCTAATTATGTAACCCATATAAGTGTTGTCTCTAAACTAAATATGCAACTATTCAAAGATTATATTTTTGGCTAAAAATACGGGTTGTTTTTGTAGTAAAAATACAAAAGAGATGTGTATAATTATTTAATTATTAAATAAATTTGTACACAATAAAATTTAGAAAAGAGATAAAACTTCAGCTGAAATTCTTAAGAATTATAGGGACTTGAGGGCAAGGCATAGTTACCCAAATAAATAAATAAATAAATAAGTTACAAAGTTCACTTGATTTGAGTCCTTGCCACAGACTGACTATCTACGGTTACACATATGCAAAATGCATTATAATGCATATAATTTGAATTTAGTTTAGTAGTCAACCCTAACTAGAGACTCAATTAATAGTAATTAGTGTAAGATGCATGGATCAGTTTCCAAATCTGTTTTGTCTTTGTGCAATGATGGAAAGAAGCCTGGAGACCCCTCGAGTCCAGATATCATATTTCCCTTTATTTCTACACTCAATCTCTACAATTCCCCTTGCATCTGTCTTCAACCCAAAGTATTTCCGCTTTTTGCCATCATCAAGCAGATATCTCCCTGACCATGCTAGTAAGTCTCTGCAAATATCTAGCACAGCATCTACAAATTCAAGATTACAAAGAATTTAGTACCTGTTTATGATCAGGATTATCCCCATATATAAGGAAAACAATGTTGTGACTTGTGAAGCCAAAGGTAGCTTACTCTTCCTTTTTGGTAATGGTTCCTACAAAATGTCTGCTCTTCATTTTTAGTATCACATGAAAATTTTACAAACCATGACGAACTGATACAGATAAAGAATCCCATTATCAGGTGTGAATTCTTGAAAGGAAAAAAAATTACCTGGCCTATTCGATGTATGTAAACAAAAACTATTTTCTAGTTAAGATCACTTGCAGTTTTCATCATTATTCATTACTATCTATTTTCTAGTGAAGATCACTTGCAGTTTTCATCATTATTCGTTACTATGTCAAGTCATTTTGCCAACAAAATAAAATTGATTTAATACTAGTAGCAACATTTGTGATTGATGTTCTGTTACCTTTGCGGGTTCGTTCGAGTAATTCACTTCCCTTAGCAAGTAGCTCTTGGTTGCAAACGGTGATAATTTTTGTCTATTTTGGAAAAGCTGTGAGCTTAGAGATAAAGTATTACAACAAATCATTCAGTAAGAATTCTGACATCTAAAATCTAAAAAACTAAGGAACTATCTCAGAAATCAGAATTTGCAAATTGCAAATAAGGAGTATACGAACATAGAGAATAAGCATCATTATATTTTCTCAACAACGAAAAGAAAAAGATTCTCCTTTTCTTACAAATTTGTAACACAAACGTGGTCTTAAGTTCAAAGAGATAACTTTTGGACTGTTCTATCTTAAACCAAATTTATCATTAGCATTTAATACTAATTATTATACATCTGATTTATATGATAAAGATTTCCCAGTGTATTAATATAGGCATATCTATCAGTTCCCCAATTAAGAAACAGATATGCGTCCAGAAAATAGCAAAGTATAAAAACCAACAAAAAATGCTTTTGAGAAACTTTTAGCTGTAGATACCTGTAACGTCATGGGTGGAAGTAAAACAAAAGTGTCAACAAAATTCAAGAGCATTTTAGTAACATAGTACGAAGAGTAAACAGAGCCAATGAAACAGAAAAAGAAATAGAATTGCCAATACTAATTGTCTATGCAAATAGTTTATGCTGGTGAGAAAGAAGAAAATTTGCAAGAAGCTAACAGTTTGTGCAAGTACAATCAACATGAATAAAGTTCCAAAATTTATAAATTTCATGTTGATTCAGAATTATGCTGTCTATTTCTCATGCTTGATATTGTGACAAAAGACTAATTTATAAATTAAAAAATAAATACATCCTTTTAATTTTTTTTGTTAAAAGACTAATTAATTCCTTTTGATATTGTGACAAAAATATCTTTTTATAATAACAAATTAAAATTAAATGAATTTAATCCAATAA
>NC_029788.2:10507390-10525889 GCF_000816755.2 Arachis ipaensis
AATTTAATCCAATAATTTCAAAAATAATAAAAATTCAAGATCAAAGAAATAAATAACAAATTCCCATTATTCATCTGAGAAAATAAATTCATAATTTTTTATATGAGAAAACAAATATCCAGTTATTCAATATGAGCAATATATCGTGTTCCTGTTTTGCTATCACTTTTCATCTCCAAGACTCTACCTTCTTTCCACCAATGAATTCTTGCACTACCAACAACTACAACCACACACACCACCTCAACGGCGTCTCCTCCATTTCCCAACTATCCAATAAGTCTAAGCTCTCGGCATGAATTAATCATCGTCCTAAACCAAACACTTTAAAAGATATATAAAAGCTACAAAAAAAATTAAATGAAAAATTACACACACATTATATTTTCTTGAAAAACTACTAATTTATAATCTATCAAAATTTTTTTAAAAATATACAAAATAAATGTCACATTAGTTTATATTCGATCCCCTTCGGCATTGCCATTAAGAACAGAAAAATAAACCATAAAATAATACATCAATCATAATTAACATTAATTGAAAAAGAACAAAAGATAACCCCCATTTACATCATTAAAACCTTTGCATATAATAGTCTTCATAGATGAATCTTTATTCCTTCGCTTGTCTATTAAAATTTAGAAACATTGTATAAATCTGCTTTAATTTCTGTTAAACCAAAACCAGGAACAAGATCCTGTACAAAAAAAAAATTTAAATGATAAGATTTAAATCTTTTCCATGAACTATTGAAATCAAATTAAATTGAAATAAGGTAGATATCAATAAGATAATATTATTAAAACACAAAATTAAACTAATCCTAATAATGAAATAGATTAGGGCACAAAATTTTAACTTTCTTGCACTACAAGCAACTAAGAACAATGCAACTTACATCCAATTGTTTCTGCAGATTTCTGGACTGCTTTTTCTGCTTCGGCGGTGGCCAATTTTTATTCATTGTCATCTTCATGAAATCTTCCTCAATTTCCGATTCCGTCAACGCGAACCTAAATGGCGGTCTCTCTTTCTTGTTGCAACTCCTGCTTCTTGTTCTACCTTTCCAAACGTTTTCCGCAGTATCGTCACATATGCTCTCATTGATCTTCAATCCAGTTGGACTGCGTTCAGCAATCGCTGCTGTCACTACTGGTGGTGTCGGTGCAAGCGGTTTGTGATTATCCTCCTTACTGAAATTTCCTTGTTTGATTTTGTCCAGTGAAGTCTTGAAATCATGCATGAGCTCCTCCCTCGTCACGGTGAGATCATGCAATAATGTCGGTGGCAGAGAAGGTGGTATCCATGGAGTGTGACTCTGGTATCCCTTTGGCTCTGCATTATTCTTCTTTCTCCTCTTCGGATTCACAGTTGGTTCCAGCCGCCCTGTGCCGGAATCATCGTGGCTAGTAGTGTTTGCGTTGATGACGTCCTTATCAGTGGTGCAGCCGATCATCCTGTCTCCGCACTTGATGATGAGTTTGCGAGGACGGTTGGCAGTATTGCATCTTGTAGTTTCCTCGTCCGTGGCCGTTAGGTTTGGTGGCGGCAGATCAGGCGAAACGGGAGACTTCGTCATTGCCTGACGGAAAAGAAAGTGGGGTAGTGTTGCTAGCGAATTGAAAGGGTAGAGAATGGAAACTGACCTTGAAGGAAGGGGAAATTAGTGAACTTGAGATGATGAAGTGTTGAAATTGGGAGAGAAAGGGAAAATACAGAGAGAAAGAGAGCGCTGTTGTGGAAAATTTGATACTCTCTAGTTTGGATTTTGGAGCTTAAGTAATGCTTCATATATACCTGGGTGAGTTTTAGGGTGCGCCTTCCCCAATCAGGCGTGCCACACGCCTTGTACCTTTTTGGGTGTTGGCACAATTTTTATGAGACACGTGTTGTTTTTAGTATCAATATGTAGACCTGAGATGTAGTTTTTAGCTGGTCAACAGATTAATGAGATCTTCTCAGAGTATTAATAATTTGCTCCATGGTCTTGAGAAAATATTCAAATTCAACGTTATATATGACAAGTACATAAATATAAAAGAGGACCGAAAATAAATAAAAAATTTAAAAAAGTAATTGATATTGATCGACAAAAATTACTTCTTAACACCATTTTTAAATAAATAATTAAATGCAAAAATTAATTATTTAATTAGTCTCTAATAATTAATTCTGTCAGTCACTTAGGTCCTTTATTTCGTCAACTTTAATAGAGGACAAAATAGTCCCTGTCAACTCTAATAGAAGACAAAATGGTCCCTGACCCCTCTATTCGAAAATGATACTGTTCTCTCCTAGTTTTTATAATATCTTACATAACCATAACAGTAGTCTAACACAACTTCAAACTACACAATGTACACTCTACAACATCAATGTTCACAAGAAAAAAAAATCTTTAACTTGTTATCAACCAATTCATCATCATTGCCTCTATCATCTCCATGGTCACATTGTCCATCACTTTAATTGCTTCCTTCAACTTCTTCTCCGAACCAATGTTTAGTAATCGCTTCAATTTTCATATAAGCGGCGACGGCGACATTACTCGTTGTACTAATAGCTTGGATGCAAGGTCGAAACTGTTTGCCAGCTTGAACTCCGGGAGAGAAGGAACGAAGCACTCGGGTCCAATCTAAATATTTCTATGAAATAATATATCGACAAAACCTTAGAAAACCAGTAAAATTAAATAAAAAAATATAACAAGAAATAATGAATATATTAATATTTTTCAAGTATTCTATAAAGACAGAGAAAAAAGTATTTCATCAACCTTCACAATCCGAGAAAATAAAATCTCCAAAACAGTTTTGATTTAAATTATGATTTTAATATAAGATACCATGAATATACTTCTTTTGGGGTGAATGTGGATCGGATCGGATTGGATCCAATATTCGCAGTTTTTAAGATCGATTCGGATCGGATATCGGATATATCCGCAAAAAAAATAATTTAAAAGCTGATTTTTATTAAAAAAATATCAATAAAATTTATTTCTTTATTCGTTTAAATATGTTTACTCTTAAAATAATATTAAATATACTTTTCTTAAATAATAAATTAAAATAATACAATATTTATGATAATTATTAGTTAAAATAAAACATAAAAATAATATTCACTTATTTATTTCTTTATTTTTGCAGATACCTACACAAAATCCACAATCCGATCCTATTAGTGTGCGGATCGGATCCAATCCAATAACCTTACGTATTGGATCCATATCCGTAATTTTTTTATCGAATTCAGATAAACACCGCGGATATGTGAATCGGATCCGATCCATGAACACCCATATACTTCTTTTCTCTAAAAGACCTTTTCTAAAAATCTTTTTTTCTATTGTAGTTAAATTCTCTTTGGTTGAACTTGAAATTCTTTTATTATTAACATCCATTACTTCTTAAATCTGCATATTTTTTACCATTATTCTCTACTTCTCTTTCTTTTTGACTTAATTGTGTCGCATTCATTATGAATTAATTATGTCTCAATCTTAAATTTAGTAAATAATAACATATAATTAATGATGACAAACATATATATTAAAGTTAGGTTAATAACTTAAATAAATTTGATAAAATTGTGTTATGTTACAAATTTAAAATTGTTATGGTGTAGTCTAAAATTTAGAGGATCTAAATTCTCATTATAAATAATACTGGTTCCATCCCCCTGTGTTACGCATGAAAATTATAGGATAAAACACATTGTGATCGTTACCATTTTCTCATGATATTAAAATAATAACTGTTACGATGGGTAACCGGAGATTAATGGGTTGGACTCGTTGGGTTGGCTCAATCGTCTGAGGAAGGAAGCCTCCGAGCGAGTCCGTGTCTTTGGGGCCTCCGTCCGACTTGTGAGTGTGAGAGAATGGGGGGTGGTACCTGCAAAGACACTCCGATGCCTAAGTTAGCAAGGATGTAAGCAGGTCTAGAGAGTATTGGGTCTTAGTAATATCTGAGGGGTGTCAGTGTATTTATAGTGGTGAGCCAATAACCACCATTGGAGTAGTTCCACCTTAAAAAGGGAATAACCGTCCCTTTATCTTAGGGAAGTTGGGATATGGCTCCTGGAAGTGGGTTGAGAGATTTTAGGGGCAGTTACTTACTTGAATGAGTATTATCTGCCAACTAATCCTTGTCCCCAACTTTTTTAGAGCAA
The DNA here is from genome assembly GCF_000816755.2 of Arachis ipaensis. Classification (NCBI taxonomy): domain Eukaryota; kingdom Viridiplantae; phylum Streptophyta; class Magnoliopsida; order Fabales; family Fabaceae; genus Arachis; species Arachis ipaensis. The sequence goes on from NC_029788.2 coordinate 10,511,570, forward strand.
GTCGTGGTAACAACCGACCTCTCGAGGGAAGGTCGGTGCAAAGTGAGGATCAATTCCTTTGGATTAGGCCTCTTATTTGTTCCTGGGCCTTAGCGTTAGATCAGGGTATGAACAGTGCCCCTACTCGAGCCCAATCTCTTTTTAAGAGGTGAGGTCGAGTACCTCAACTCGGGTTTGTAACCGACCTGGTGAGGAAACGACGTGATTTTTCTAGAACTGACGTGTTTTCAAAATTTCTCAACAGTCGCGTCTAATCAAAACGTCGCGTCCGTTAGGAATTTGCGTATTCACACGCGGGGATCAGTTACATTGGTAACGGTGCACCTCTTTAATGACGGCCTCCGTTTTTACCATTATGCCCCTAACGTATTTATAAATACTTTCCCTCTCTTTCTTTATTTCGTTTCTGAAAACCTTCGCATTTGCTTTCCTTGTTCAAAAAAGAAAACACTCTGTTCACGAGGATTCCTCCTTTCTCTGAGCCTCTACTGCCCTATCCGTTTTCAAGCAAAGGTTAGTTCTTTTCTCTACTCTCTTTTTACGAAATACTTTCGTTTGCATGTTTCTATTTTGAGAGGAGGGTTGACTTATAGGCTTAGCAACTCTGTTTTGTTTGAGGATTTTGTCCCAGGCCCCTTAGAGATCCTGTTTTTTTATCCTTTTTCTTTTTCCTTTGTAGGTTTCGCTATCTCCTTTATTTAGGAAAAGATGTCTTCTGTAGAATCCCTCGCTCTGTGGGTGGATGTTACGGTTCTTGGGGAAGAACCTTTTGTAGATACTGACTACATCACCGATCTTCGCACTCATCATAGAATTTATGCTTCTAATGAGGATGAGCCAAAATACAAACTGGTTGCCCCGGGTTCGGAAGACCGGGTTTGTTTTGGAAGGGCTTCTGACGAGGACCCTCATTTCTTTTTTATGTATGAGAGTTATTCACTCGATTGGGAGTTTTTCTACCTTTTTCCTCTTTTGAGATTTCTGTTCTGCACCATTGCCGTGTCGCCCCTACTCAACTTCATCCCAACTCTTGGAGATTTTTTGAAGGTTTACCAACTTATTAGCCAGGATTTAGATTTTCCGAACTCTTTGAGGATTTTATTTTATCTTTTCCATATGACCAAGCCCTTTAGTGGGTAAAACAATAAACAACAGTGGGTGTCTTTTCGGGCTATTCAAGGTCGGAGACTTTTCAACCTTTTTGACGAATCCTCCCATAATTTCAAAAATTTCTTTTTTAAAGTTCAAGCTGTAGAGGGTCACCACCCCTTTTTTCTGGATGAGAATTTTATTCCCCGCTTTCCTTTATACTGGCTGGAGGCTTCTTCTGTGGAGAAGTATGGTTTGGATGACCTGGATGAGGTCGAAGAGGCTGTCGTGGGGTTCCTCCGAGAAGTTTGGGGGAGGGCCCCTTATTTGGATACAAAGAAATTTCTCCAAGGGTCTCCGAGTTTTGTTCGGGCCAAGATAGGTAGATATAATTTATTTTTTTATTATTCCGACTTGTTTTTGAATGTTTTTTATTCTGGAATTCCGACTTCTTTGTGAATTGACTTTTTGTCTTCTTCTTTTTCAGAAATGGTGAAGAAAGCTTCTGCCTCCTCTTACCAAAAAGTCCAGGATGCCAAGAAAAGATCTCGGGCACGGGTGGACGCAGCAAGGTCTACTGGCGATCTTCCCCCTCCTCCTCCTCCTTATAATTTGGGGACTTCCTCCTATCCTATTATGGTATCCTCTTCCTCTCTTCCTTCTCCTCCCCCTCCGCCCCGACCTTCCTCTGAACCTAAGAAGAAGAAAGGGAAGACTTCTGGCTCTTCTTCCGGGGCTGCCTTTGATGGTCCTCAATTTGTCCGAACCCATCTTTTTTCTCATTCAACTATTAGTATGGATGATGCTATGGTTCAGAACCATCTAAATCTTATAGTTCAGGGAAGCGTTCGGGCGGCTGGGGTTTATACCAAGCTCCTGGATATTTTTTAACATACTCCCCTCAGTTCTTTGGGTTCCACCCCAAGAGTTGAGGAACTTGAGGGGAGGATTTCGTTATATCAGGAGGAGGAGAGGAAGTTGAAGGAGGAGGTTACCAAATTAAAGGAGGAGAAGGATAAGATTCGGGAGAGGGAGAAGAAGCTGATGGGCCAGTGTGCCATGGCAGAGGGCCTTAAGGAGAAGGCGGAGCAAAATTATATCAGACTTTTTATGGAGAATTTAGACCTGAAAAATGAGCTCTCCGGGTGTCGGGACGCTTTCCAAGACATGGAGGACTCCATTGCTGAGGGAGCGGAGGAGGCGTGGAGGATTTTTAAGGAACAGGTTGGGGTCATTGCTCCCAACCTGGACCTTTCTCCCTTAGATCCTGATAAAATCGTAGTGAATGGCGCAATTGTCTCCCCTCCCCGACATGAAACTGACTCCGAGTTAAAAACTCGGGGGCAGAGGATAATGGAGTCTCCTCCTCGGGGTGACGTTCCGAGTTCTTCGGGGGCTCCTTCTGAAGTTCCCGACCAGCCTGCTCCGACTTCTTCTGATGCCGTTCGGCTCCTTCTAAAGTTCCCGACCAGCCTGCTCCGACTCCTGGTGGTGACCTTCCTTCTTCTAATTAAGTTATGTTGGCTATATGGGGCCCGGCCTGTGGGTCCCCCCTTTTTAAACAATTTTTATGTTTTTTATTTATACTGGTAACTTGCTAACAATTTTGTGGCCTTTTTTGGCCATAAACAAAATTAAAAATACCCTTTTTTAGATAAGGGTTTTAGGTTATCTTTTATGTTGGCCTGCATGCTTTCTTCTTAGGTTTTTGGAAACCTCTTTTGATCTTTTTTGTTTTTTCGAAAACCTTTTTTCATTTTTTGAAAAGGCTTTTACTAGGGCTGATCGTCCTTTCTTAAGTTTTGGGACAGTTTCTGCCTATTGGTTTTCGATGTATTTTCTTATCTCTTTTTGGGTTGTTCCTTATACTCAATTTTGGATTTCATTGAGTTTTCGTAACTTAGGTTATTTTTGCGATGCATTTCATCTGTCCTCGGTTTCTCGACTTCTAGGTCGGCCAATTTTCGAGTTTTTATGATCTGCTTATATAACCTCTTTACACCGACTTGTACCTCGTCGTTTTATCCTGATGACCATCTAGGTCGGTTCATGGGATTTTCACATTTTGTCGAGCTTAAGTCGGCGCGTTTCGTAGAAAAAGTAAAAGGGTGAAAAGGAATTTATAAGAGATATTGTAAAAGATCTTTATTTATTTGCAAAGGTACTTTATTGCTACTAAGGATTTTTGATGATTTAGTAGCTCCTTAGCCTCTACTTTGATGCCTCATTAAAAACCACCCTCCAGGAAAAACCTTTTCTTTTGGGAGAAAACCATGAAGTTGGGAAAAAAGTACATCAGGGAGTAGAGTACGCTTTTAACTGTAGTACCTTTTCATATTACAAGCATGCCACGACCTTGGTAACTCGGTGCCGTTTAAGTCGGTCACCTTATAATAACCTTTTTCTAAGACCTCACTAATTTTGTATGGTCCATTCCAATTAGCAGCGAGCTTCCCTTCCCCATATTTGTTGACTCCAATGTCATTTCTGATTAAGACCAAGTCGTCTGGGGTGAAACTCCTTCGAATGACTTTTTTGTTGTATCTGGTAGTCATCCTTTGCTTCAATGCCGCCTCTCTTATCTGGGCTTGCTCTCGGATTTCAGGGAGCAGTTCAAGTTCCTCTTTGTGCCCCTGTATGTTTTCGACCTCATCATAGAAGATCACCCTTGGACTTTGCTCGCCGATCTCTACTGGTATCACGGCTTCCACGCCATAGGCAAGTCGGAAGGGTGTTTCCCCTGTAGCAAACTGTGGCGTTGTCCGATAAGCCCATAATACTTGGGGGAGCTCTTCAGCCCAAGCTCCCTTTGCATCTTGCAACCTTTTCTTCAATCCCGCCAGTATAATTTTGTTGGCTGTCTCGGCTTGTCCATTTGCTTGTGGATGTTCCACCGAAGTGAACTGGTGTTTGATCTTCATGCTGGCTACAGGCTTATGAAGGTTGAGTCGGTGAACTGAGTGCCATTATCCGTGGTGATGGAATGAGGTACCCCATACCTTGTGATGATATTTTTGTAGAGGAACTTCCGACTTCTCTGGGCAGTGATGATGGCTAATGGTTCTGCTTCTATCCACTTTGTGAAGTAGTCTATTCCCATTATTAAGTACTTTACTTGTCCTGTAGCTTGGGGAAAAGGTCCTAATAGATCCATCCCCCATTTTGCGAAAGGCCATGGAGAAGTTATACTGATGAGATCTTCGGGGGGATCCACGTGGAAGTTTGCATGCATTTGGCATGGCTGTCACTTCTTCACAAATTTTGTGGCATCCTTCTGCAAGTTCAGCCAGTAGAACCTAACTCGGATTACCTTTCTGGCTAGCGACCTGGCTCCGAGATGATTTTCGCAGATTCCATTATGAATCTCCTCTAGCACTTCATTTGTCCTTGAGGTCGGGACGCACTTTAGCAATGGTGTTGATATTCCTCTTTTATAGAGGATATTTTTCACCAGAGTGTAGTGTTGTGCTTCCTTCCGAATCTTCTTGGCCTCTTTTTCCTCTTTGGGGAGGATGTCAAATTTTTGGTATTCGACTAAGGGATTCATCCATCCGAGGTTTAGCCCGGTGATTTCAAGGACATCCTGTTTGGCCTCTGCTTTAACTACAGAGGGTTCTTGGAGAGTTTCCTGGATCAAGATTCTATTATTCTCCCCTGGTTTGGTACTTGCTAACATGGAGAGGGCGTTTGCTCTGCTGTTAAGATCCCAAGTTATATGCCTGATCTCGGTATCTGCAAAGCGCCTGAGGTACTCCAAGGTTTTGTCCAAGTATCTCTTCATATTTGGGTCTTTGGCCTGATACTCTCCATTTATTTGGGAGGTCACCACTTGAGAGTCGCTGAATATCATCACTTTTGTTGCACCGACTTCTTCTGCCAACTTCAATCATGCGATCAAAGCTTCATATTCCGCCTGATTATTGGAAGCTGGGAATTCAAATTTGAGGGAAACCTCTATTTGTGTTCCCCCCTCATTGACCAGTATTATGCCTGCACCACTTTTTGTCTTGTTTGAGGATCCATCTACGTATAGTTCTCATGTAGTTGATTTTTTCTCTTGATCTCCTGCATATTCTGCTATGAAGTTGGTGAGGCATTGGGTTTTAATTGCCGTCCGAGTTTCATACTTCAGATCGAACTCGGAGAGCTCTATTGTCCATTGAACCATTCTCCCCGTAACATCCGTCTTTTGGAGGATTTGCTTCATGGGTTGGTTCGTTCGGACTCTTATTTTGTGAGCTTGGAAGTAAGGCCGTAACCTTCGTGAGGCTATTACTAAGGAGTAGGCGAACTTCTCTAGTTTATGGTACCTTAGTTCAGGGCCTTGTAGAACTTTGCTGGTGAAGTACACAGGATGCTGCCCGACCTCATCTTCCCGTATTAGAGCTGATGCTACAGCTTTGTCTGCTACAGGCAAATATAGGATGAGTTCTTCCCCAACTAGAGGTCGGGTCAGGATTGGAGGTTGGCTCAAAAACCTTTTGAACTCCTGAAATGCTTCTTCGCACTCTGGAGTCCATTCGAACTGGCATCCTTTTCTTAGAAGAGAGAACAGTGGAAGGGATCTTAATGCTGACCCTGCCAAGAACCTGGAGAGGGTTGCAAGTCGACCATTCAATTGTTGAACCTCTCTTAAGCAAGTTGGGCTTTTCATTTCTAGGATGGCTTTGCACTTGTCGGGATTTGCTTCAATTCCCCTTTGCGTCAGCATAAACCCCATAAATTTTCCAGCCTCCACCGCGAAGGTACATTTTGCGGGATTTAGCTTCATCCCATGTAACCTTATGGTGTTGAAGACTTGCGAGAGGTCGGTCTCCTCCTTGGTTTTCACTAGCATGTCGTCCACATAGACTTCCATTAGGTTCCCAAGGTGGGGAGCGAACACCTTATTCATCAGCCTTTGGTATGTGGCCCCAGCGTTTTTTAATCCAAAAGACATGACCACATAGCATTAGTTTGCTCTAGGCGTGATGAATGATGTTTTTTCTTGATCCGACTTGTGCATCAGGATTTGGTTGTATCCCGAGTAAGCATCCATAAACGACAAGTATTGATACCCTGAGCTGGAGTCTACTAGAGTATCAATGCTTGGAAGATGATATGGGTCTTTAGGACATGCCTTATTAAGGTCGGTGTAGTCAACGCACATCCTCCACTTGCTGTTTTATTTTTTGACTAGTACTACGTTTGCTAGCCATATCGGATACTTGACCTCCCTGATGAAGCCGGCCTCTAAGAGCGCTTCTACCTACTCCTTTACCACTTGAACCCTTTCTGGACCGAGCTTACGCCGTCGCTGCTGTACAGGTCGCGATCCAGGATATGCTGAGAGTCTGTGGGTCATGAGCTCGGGGTCTATCCCTGGCATGTCGGAGGCTTTCCAGGCGAAGAGGTCGGAATTGTCTCGTAAGAGCTTTGTCAATCTTTGTTTTAGGTTTTTCTCTAGGTTGGCTCATATGTTAGTGTTCTTTCCTTCCTCCTCGCCGACTTGAATTTCTTCAATTTTGCCTCCCGGTTGCGGTCGCAGCTCTTCTTTGGCTCTTGCTCCGCCGAGCTCTATGGTGTGAACTTCCTTGCCTTTTTCTCTCAGGTTCAGGCTTTCATTGTAGCATTTTCTTACCAATTTCTGGTCTCCCCACACCGTTACTATCCCTGCATATGTTGGAAATTCCATGCAAAGGTGAGGGGTGGACACCACCGCTCCAAGCCGATTTAGGGTAGTCCTGCCGATTAAGGCATTATATTCTGACCCGACGTCGACGACTATAAAGTCTACGCCCAGAGTTTTGGATTTTTCCCCTTTCCTAAAGTCTTGTGGAGGGGTATGAATCCTAGTGGTTTTATTGGCGTGTCGCCTAACCCGTACATGGTATCAGGGTAAGCCCTTAACTCCTTTTCGTCCAATCCTAGTTTGTCGAACGCGGGCTTGAAAAGGATGTCGGCTGAACTCCCCTGGTCTACTAGCGTTCTGTGGAGATGAGCGTTTGCCAGGATCATGGTTATCACCACTGGATCCATCGTGTCCAGGGATTACCCCTTGCCCATCCTCTTTGGTAAATGAGATAGTTGGGAGGTCGGGTGATTCGCTCCCGACCTGGTGAACTCGCTTCAGGTGTCTCTTGCGAGATGACTTAGTGAGTCCCCCTCCTGCAAAATCCCCTGAGATAAACTTGTGAAAAATAAATTTTTCTAGTGACGACATCTAAGTAAATAAATTTTTAAACTCAACGTATGAGCACCACGTCAGCATAAAAGCTTCCCATTTGTATTACTACCAATGTTAAACCCATGCGATGCATGGGCTTATATTTTAATTTGATATGGTAAATCGAAAATAATATTTTATAATCATAAATTTTTCAAGTTTAGTATTACACTATCATCGTCATTATATAATAAACGTACTGAATATATTGTTTTATCTTTATTCAAATAAAATGCAAATAGAACAGTTTGAAGTCTATAATATTTTTGAACCATAAGGAAAGAGACCTGAAAAAATAAGAACATATATACATGTAATAGTAGCATATCAATTTTATACTAAACTTTATATTATAAGGCTAATGAAAATTTATCGATAATCTAATATTTTACTAACCTCATTAGAAAAGCAATTGGCATATAATGTTGTTCTCCATGTTACACATTTTATTTCGAGTCTGAAAGTATAGTTAATAAATTAGTTATATCTACAACAAGTATTTGTACAAAAATGTAAATTATAACATGTTACTGAAATGAAAATACTATTTTCTTACCTAAATATTATTAAAAACTTCGTTGAACACGACATTTATTGTTGATGAGTTTTGATTGTTGCCTTCATCTAGAATTAGAAAGTTCAGTCCATTACAACTCTTAACTCTTGACAAAGCAATGTAAAGTTGCCCATTGGTGAACAAGTAAAGTCCTACATGTGATAATGATTTACCACATAGTAAAATACCTTGGTTTTTCAATGTTTTTCTTCTCATATATTGTATTCTGTTAACCAATAATGTCTAAGTTGCATTTCAAATACAATTTAGTTTATTAACACTATTAGATATTAATAACGTTACAAACAATTTTTTCAATTCATTACCAGACCTCATTAATAGCTACAATGAATTTTTTATCGTCACATAGTAGTCCTATAAAATAAAAAGAATCTTGAAAGTTAGAATATGTAATTTCATTAACTGTCCTAATAAACTCATATGTTCTGCAACATTTTTGAATAATTAACAAAATTCTCATATAGTAGACATCACATGTACCCGGTAGAGTATAGTTTAACCTCTCGATACAATACTCTCTCTTGTGTGGATATTATTCCCTTTCTTCTCTATTATAAACAAAATAATTTAGAAACTCGGCATACGTTAAAGTTTGACCTGCTTCAAATTTTTTGTTGGCCTCCATCCATACGAAGAACATCGTACCTTTTCGTTTCTCTTAATCTTTTCAAAAATTTTAATTTATTAGCTTAGAAATATGAAATAATTGCTAACTACAATAATCAATAATTAAAAACGAGTAAATATATAAATAATTTAAAATTAAAAAATAACAACCTAAACAAATAATAATAATTTATGATTTAAAAGAGTAAACATTGAAGATTAAGAATTTCATATATATAATAACAAACGAATATGACTTATAGTCATACTAAATAATATTCAATGCTAGACACCAAAAAAAAAAAGATATTCAATGCTAAATCAAGATTGACCCAAAAATTAATTAATTAAGGACGTTCCCAAGAAAAAGAACCCGAAACCCACCAAACCAGATTGAACCTACCTAAGCTAGCCCACAATTTTAGACCAAACCCGACCCGACACACCAACAATTGACATTAAGTATTCCTAGTCGCTGGTGCTTACAGTTACAGGCAGAGGTGAATGCAAGCGAGGAACCGAGGAAGTGACACTCCGAGGAGCCAAGTGTGAAGAAGCAACGACCTTTCCCATTCTCCAAAGGATCACCACACCCAAACCCACATCCAACTTCAACTTTGATTACTCTTATATAATACACCCATCTACTACTTTCCATTGTTCCATTCTAATCAAATATTTATTTATTATTATTAAATTCCTTCTCCTTTCTCCAATCACTTTGCTGTTGCTCAGATTATTGTTCTTACTTTCTTTGTTGTTGATCTCGTGATGGCTCATTTGGCTCTGTCACAGGTAATGAACCCACTAACCAATTACCTTTTTTTTTTCCTCCACGTTAAGCAAAACGGTCACCCCAAATGGAATCAAAATTTGATTTTGACCGTTTTCTCTTTTATCTCTATTTTTTCTACCTGGTTTGAGCTGTGGGTGAATACAACTAACTTTGTAGACTCAAAGCTTGGAAATTTGACCTGAAGTTGGCTTTTTCAAATGGAACTAAGGATTTTCTACCCTGTTTTTACTTTTGTTATTTATTAATTTTGTGTCTTTTTATCATTGTTGAACAAAAGTTCTGAACTTTTTTTTTCCCACCGGTTTCTGCAGGTGGCTGTGGCTGTTCCTGTTGGCAGCGATTTGTCTCTCAGAAGATCTGCGTTTAAGGTTTGATACTTCTTATGATCCCTTATTACTTTTCTGCCCTTTGACTTTTGGAAACTCTTGTTATCTATAAGTGCCTTTAGTTTGTTTTAAAGGATCCATACATATGTCAGATTTCGCTTTGATTAGTGATGATTTTTAGAAGCTCATGCAGAACAATTATAGATATGAATATTTTTTAATGTATCACTTTGTCCAAAGAAACTGATACTTTGAAACGAGGGAGTAATTGGTCAAGTGATTTTTGAAACCAGTGCATAATGACATTGCAGTTGTTGGAGGATAGATTATGTTGGCATCATTTTGTTTGAAACCCAGCTTCTTCATTTTTGATATACAATTTTTGTTTTAAAAGAGAAGCTACACTTGATTTGCAGGTATCTAACTTAAACTTCCAGGATAAATCATGGGCACCGGTGTTAACTTTCAACCTGAAAGCAAACAATTCAAGGTCAAGAAGTCGGCGTGTGACATGCATGTCGGTGCAACAAACAAGTGCACCCAAAGTTACTGTCTCCCCTTTAGAATTGGAAGATGCTAATGAACCTCCATTGAATATATACAAGCCTAAAGAGCCATACACAGCAACTATTGTTTCCGTCGAGAGGCTCGTTGGTCCAAAGGCTCCCGGTGAAACATGTCATATTGTGATTGATCATGGTGGCAATGTTCCCTACTGGGAAGGACAGAGTTATGGTGTCATTCCACCTGTAAGTAGTATCATTGAGTTATTTTCTGCTGACAATCCACAATGCTTGAATTTTGGCTTCAGAATTTTTGCATGTAAATTGGACATATCAAAAGATTTAGTAATGTTTTCTTCCTAGTGAACCTTAATAATCTTGGTCATTGGCAGAATATTTGGATTTGTTTTTGCTGGAGAATGATTTGGTACTAATGAATAGAATTTGCATATGGGTGGCAGGGAGAAAATCCAAAGAAACCTGGAAGTCCCCATAATGTTCGGCTATATTCAATTGCTTCGACGAGGTATGGAGACAATTTTGATGGCAAAACCGCCAGCTTGTGTGTGCGCCGTGCTGTTTATTATGATCCTGACACTGGAAAGGAAGATCCTTCTAAGCAAGGTGTTTGCAGCAACTTTTTGTGCAACTCCAAGCCTGGAGACAAAATTAAGATCACAGGTGGGAGAAATCTCTTCTTATTTCTGATATTGTTAAAAAGTTAACATGATTTCTATATTATTTTACAGATTCTCAGAACCAATTTGTATTGCAATAACATAACTCCTTCTGTACCTTTCTCAATTGGGTGGATTTCTAATATCCTTTTATTTATTTTTTTGTTTATTTATTTATGTGCATGTTGTCTTGCTCAGTTAGTTGTAACATGTTATTCAATTTTTACCCTAGGTTTGTCCTACTGATATATGAAATAGATCTAACTGGAATCCTCTGAAAAATTCAGAATCTTTCAGGGAAGAATAATCAACACTTTGAAGATATTAATAGGGCAAACCTAGACTCTGGGAATTCTAAGTAAAACTATAGTCATTACAACTTCCTAGGCACAATTTATCAAAATGAAGAAACAAGTTTCAATATATAATTGTTGACACATACTACCAATAAATAGAAGCTAAGAAATTAACACAAAGTTATAAAAGGTTCCTTCTTTTTATTTTTCATTCACAACTTCTTCAATCTTAACCATCCACAATAATGTTGACAGCTTTGCAAGGCTATGGCTTACCAAAGTAATTCCATAATGCACTTGCATTAGGATGTGGATACTTCTTTTACTAAATGCATGACATTATTTGACTTTCTATTTGATTGGTGGTTAATCAGTTAGAAGTTATGAGTGTATATCATATAATGCTTTCAAATAACATGGTAAAGAATTATTTCAATATCGACTGAAAATTTGGTAGACATGAAAGTTATTTTATAGGATGTATAACAGATTGATAAGTTACACTTAAGATGATTAATTAGCCTCATGACTTATGAGTCACAATGCAAACGTAGGTGAAAACTACTTATTGGCTGAAAATTGAGTTATCTACATTTGTTTTTGCAGGGCCCTCTGGGAAGATCATGCTTTTGCCTGAGGATGATCCAAATGCGACACACATAATGATTGCCACCGGTACTGGTGTTGCTCCATTTAGGGGCTATCTGCGTCGAATGTTTATGGAGTCAGTTCCTAAATTTAAGTTTGGTGGACTAGCCTGGCTCTTCCTGGGTGTTGCCAATACCGATAGTCTTCTGTATGATGACGAATTCACCAAATACCTTAAGGACTATCCAGACAACTTCCGCTATGACAAGGCTCTCAGCAGAGAGCAGAAGAACAGGAGCGGAGGCAAGATGTATGTTCAGGATAAGATCGAGGAATATAGCGATGAGATCTTCAAACTTCTCGACAACGGGGCTCACATTTATTTCTGTGGTCTAAAGGGGATGATGCCTGGAATCCAGGATACACTGAAGAAGGTTGCAGAGCAAAGAGGAGAAAATTGGGAAGAAAAGCTTTCACAACTTAAGAAGAACAAACAATGGCATGTTGAAGTCTACTGATAACTTTGCATTGCAGAATAAACACATGCTTGCATTTATTTACCTTAAGTCTGAGTTAGGTGTTTTTAATTAAGGGTTGTTTTGTTTTAATTAATAATCTTCATTAGACAGCTTGAGTAAGCTGTACATTGTTTTCTTGATGAATACAAAATTGAAGAACCAAGTAAACGTGGTGATAGAGACATATTTTGACCATTTTGCAATAAAATGCATCATAGTTAATTAATATGATGTTCAAGCATATTCAATGAATCAAAGTATCACCAACTAGGTTGTAATAATAACATAGACGACAAAGGTGTTGTGTTGTATCTGTTTTTTTTCTAGTCTTTACATGTCCCGCAATAGTTGAAATGTTGAATAGTGCAACCAGTAAATAAGACTTAGATTTAGATATGCCAATCATAGAATAAAATTTTAAATCTCTCTTTTCTCTTTAACTTATGAAAGGATACATTAATCGTGATTCAAATCTATATCATAGATTCAGTCACCAAAAAAAATCTATATCATAGATTTATTTTAATCCGGTGTAGCATGACATTGTCCTTTCTCTATACTCTTTAAACATGGACACATGTTGATGTGTTATACTCTATCAAGGTAAACAATGCACGTAAACCCCAAAAAACAAAACAAAATAAAACAATGCACTTACAAAGAAATTGACTTTCAACTTTCAAGAATCAGGAGCATAATAATGTACCTTTTTAACTATGATTTTCAGTACTGTGCAATGTGCAAAGTTAAGAATAAGAATACAATAATAATGTTATTTCCATACAACGAAACTAAGTAACTTTTCCCATTATTGTCTACAAGTTTTCAATAGTTAACATAAGGCTAAAAAGATGCCAAGAAAGACTTGACTTTATTATCCATCATCACGAAAAATAGCAAACAAAAAATTTAAAGAAAAACAAAATAATGGAGGAGAAAAAGACAAGAGAGACAGCGGTGATAAAATAGACTCTATTCATTTCCGACAAAGACACATACTCTCACTCAACACATTTTTTCCTTCTTCTTCTATTCTTCTCAAAACCCACTGTTTTCTCTCTTTTTCGCCTTTGCCTTTCTTTGAAACGCTTCTAGCTTCTAAGTTAAGCAATTAAATTCAAGCACCATACACATAAAACGACACCGTATCCATCCCCTCATTTATATATAGAAATTATTATTATTACTATATCTTAACAATCTCAATTCTGTTCTAATTTCTGAACTGTCACTTACTCTCTCAGTACGCGCAAGCAACGAACCACATGGCGTGGTTGTCGGAATTCGCCGCCTCCGTGATCTTCGCCGTCATTATCGCCGGAGATTCCTCCGCCTTCGGATCCAGGGATCTCCGACCTTCGGATCACGGCCTCGTGTTCCAGTCCTCGCCGCCGGCGAACTCCTCGACGATGAGATCGTTCTTCAACGGAGCCGGTTCATCTTCCGCGTCCTCGTCCTCGTCATCCTCCTCTTCTTCTGATTCTGACGTGTCGTCGTTCCCGGAGGCCACCAATTTAACCGCTTCGCTCCCGCCACCGTGGTGGAGCCCGTCGCCATCCTCTGGCGGTGGAGCACGGCGGTTGGGAGGGGCGTTGGTGGTGGCAAGTTTGGTATGTGGTGTGACAGGTGTCGCGTTATTAGTGGCTACAGGTTTGGTTTATCTATTTAAACACAGGAGAAGAAACAAGTTAAACTTAAACGAATCGTTTAGAAGTGACGGTGTTGTTAATATTGGAAATGACGATAGTGACCTTTATACTAACGGAAGTGCCAACAAACTGCAGTTAGTGCCGGTGCCAGTTGTGCGCAATTCTTGAGTATTATTATTTTCTTTCTTTTTTTTTTTTTTTCTCTTTTTATTTCATTGTGTTGAAATTTCAATTACAGTGTTGACTTGTTGGTTCTTTCTTCTTTATCTTTTTCGTCCCACGTAGTTACTTACGTAAATGGTCTACTTGCATGTAAAGGTGCAGGCTAGCTGTGTAAATTTGATTATGAAGATGCTTTTTAATTAATGCTTTCATTACTTTTTATAATGCTAGTACGGCCACCCTAACATGTTATCTTTTATTTTGGTGGTTCGGGTTCCTAATTATCTTATTTTTATTAATTTATTTATTTTTTAGGATTGATTTAAAT
>NC_029788.2:10526884-10529972 GCF_000816755.2 Arachis ipaensis
AAAAAGAAAAATAAAAAGTATCATTTAATTATAAATAATATTATTAATAATAGGACATGCAAATAATAGTCTATCATAAAACACTTTTACGGATTTAATTTCTCTTTTTTTAAGAGACTTGTCTAATTTAAAAGTCTTCAAGAATCTGTCTTCCTCTTCAATTATTTTTAACTCATAATCATTGTTTTTATTCAAATAAATTAGTTAAAATTTACTTGTAGATTAATTTAGTTTAGATGAATAAAAATTAACAGTTTAGATTGAACTAACTGTGGATTATAGAATCTTTTATATGTTGATTTTTCTTCATGAAAAAATTACTTCTCAACTTAAACTAATCACCACATTGACATGTGTGTGTTATTACAACAACAAAAAAGGGACACACTATAGGTTTCAAGTTTTATTTCTGAACAGAACACCAATATTACTCAGTTTGGGTAAACAATTTAATCAAGTTACTTTTGAAGAAATAGCTTAAACAATAAATATTTGTATTAAAAGTAATTTATAAATAAGTTATTTTGTGTTTGATTTTTTAGTTCTAAAAGTACTTATTTTAAGAGAAAAATAATAAAAAACTTTTTATTATAAGAGAAGTCATTTTTTTTAACTTCTCCTTAAGCACTAAAATAGCTTTTTAAAAAGTTGCAATTTTATTTTGAAAATTGTACTAGACATTAATACTACATCTTTTTATAAGTTAAAAGTTAAAAAAAGTCACTTATGAATCTATTCAAATGGACCCTAAATATAGATGGAGATGGACCATTCGCTTCTGAATTGTTAGATAAATTACAATTATAGTTAGTAGTTTGTCAACTTATAATAATTATGGAATGGCTGACGGCTGATCTAACACTTTGTCTCGAATTAGCATCCAAGGTGGCCTAATTGGTAAAGCTAGATTTTATATATATATATATTGTTTGATCTTATTACTTTGAATAATTGATGTCTTATCAAGGTCAAAGTTGGTTTAATTCCTGCATTACGTACTAATAGGTGCAAATTTGTACTGTGATGCTAAATTTTGTATTTGAAACTTTTAATATATTTAAGGGCAATGCTATGAGACGGACAATACGTTTAGTGTAAAAAAAGGAGAGAATTAGTTAACCTTGATTCAAATTTAAGACAACAAAATAGGAAAATATTGACCACCTAGAATTTCTCATTATTTAATACATTGAAAATATTAAAAACACCATGCTTTTTAAATATTTGTGTTATTTCCTTAATAAATTCAGCTTTCGGAAATGTGATCTAATAATTAGTTTATATTCCATATCAGATATCACAGGTTGACTTTGATGTAACTACAAAATAATTATTAAGATGCGCATACCATGAGTCCATCATTCTTTGGAGATTTTTTCCACCAAATAGACATGTAGTGTGCAATTGCACATCCTTTTGTGTTCTCATCATTGTCACTTGTCAGTGTTTCATAACTGTACTATTATTATTTGATGAGAGTAGAAAGGTTACTCTGAAAATGGCTGGAATCCAAGAATAGCAAGAAGCATTTAACATTTGAGGAAGAAATAATTAGACATCCTTTCTAGGTTGTATGCTTGTAAGCACAGTTATTTCTTTCTTTTTCCTTCATAAAATTCTAAAACAAAAAAATACTAAAAATAAAAATAAAAAATAAAAACGCAATCGAATCAGTAGTGCCTACAACTTTGGAACTGGCCTTAAATGGAAAGCAAACATTTCAGTGGAAAAATGACATATAAGGTGTATACTTCTGCATAAACCAACTCTCATGCAAACGGGCATTTGCACTCATAAAAGTAAGGTTATGATTAGCAACACAACCAAAAAAGTTATATGTTCTTCCTTTTCTCAGGAGACAATTTGATTAAGCTTCGTATTTAACAGTAAGAAATAAATATACATGGCATAATCTATTATTATTATTACTATCTCCGTTCCTTTTTATCTGTGTACAATGTTGGGAAGGATATTCTTCTAGGATAAGGAGACCATAGTATATGAAAAAAGTTACAGGGATTTCAACAAGAGAATTGGTAGTTTAACATGGGCAAGTACCTATTGATCAAGAGGGATCCACTCAATTTCTAGGTCTATTTCTCCACATTCAACATTCTGGAGCTTCAGTGTCATGGCCTGTATAACCTTCCCATCAACAATATTGACTATACTATCTTCAATAAGTGCATTCCCATCAGCTTTTAACCACTTTCCTATCTGCATATTGGCAAACATTGCAGCATTACCACATGCCATGGCAGATGATATCAGGGGCTGAATGTCAATGTCTGCTTCTCCCATTATGTCGTCAGCAGAAAATGTGTCATAATCGAACACTTTCTGCAATGCAGCAAGCACATAAGATAGTGTCATAGTCATAAAAAGCAGAAACTAGACTTATATAGATCACTAATAAAGGTAGGATATTATTCATTGAACCAAAGCTAGAGAAGAAATTAAAGAAAAAAAGCAGTCATATGTAGACATTCGTCCAAATTGCATTGCTTTTTTTTCTTCCCATTTCACTCAATACAGTTTTCCTGGTTGTATAAAAAAGAAATATATGGCTTAAACACATCCTGATTCCACCTTAACGCGCTAAACAAGATATAGACTCATAGATGACTACAAATACGAGCAAATTGTAATACATATAATGTTCTTTAGCAAATACTCATCAAGGTTTTTTGTAAAGGATGGAAGTATGCACAAACTTTCTTTTTCTTTTTCCGTTGTGTCATGCCGAACAACGCAAGACATCAAACACTGGTGTTTCGAGAAGGAAAAAATATGACTGATGATTCACAGCTATAATTGGCAAGGGTACAAAGGAATAATAGGAAAAAATGAATTAGTGGTGCGGAAAATCTATTTGCATATTGCACCAAAATAAGAAAGCAGCTAAACATCGAATGCCTAGATGTCGATACTGTCTACACTATACACAACTTCTTATATTTCATTTTTAAAAGCCAATTCATCATTTTGCTTCTAGGAACTGTAGTTGGGAAGAGAACTGTATTTAACTTCCACTGGTGAGAAATTCCTAGAAAAGCTAACTTTGGTTAAGTTGCATAGCAATACAATA
>NC_029788.2:10530556-10540881 GCF_000816755.2 Arachis ipaensis
GTTCCAAATGTTGAGGATCAGAGATCAAGGAACTCATTGATCTGCAATGACGTGGCTTATAATGCTACAATAGGACATGCATTAATACCCAGAAGTAGTTTCTGTTATTCAAAATATCAAAATTCAACCATACCAGTTTTATTGGTCCATATATTTCAGGAACAGACAACATAATTTCTTCATTCCAGACTGGATTCAAGTTACTCGATATTACCCTTGTCTGGGAAGTCTGTAAGCAACAGGAACAAATCAATTTCAAACGAAAATTATCACCATTCATGAACCTTCAACTTTAAATAAAAGATAAGGAGCAACAGTTGTGCGAAAACATATGCCATCAAGAACAACCAACCTGTGTGCCAAGGTTCAAAACAACATATGGATCACTTGTCTTTATATCTCTAATAGCTAAATTGGTGCCTCTAATCACTTTCACCTTCAACATTCCAATAAATTCCACCATACCTTCCTGTTATTACCACCAATATTAGTCATATACTCAGAAAATCACTCTCAAGAATACATGCATTGCCAATGCTGCCAAAGTAATAAATTAAAGTGATGCAAAGTTTGATTCGAAAACTTTCATTTCATCCGGGAAGACAGCAATTCAACTCGGAAAATCTAGTTCACAAAACTTGCAAATATGGTCAAATCCAAAGTTTCTCCCAGTCCTTTAATAGAAATTTCTCTAAACAATAAAAATAGTCAGATAATCAAAGGACTAGCGCGCACAACAAAATTACCGTTCTCTTTGAACTACCACCATCGATGCGACTTTTTGCGGAGTTTGAATTTGGACCGCCTTTCCCAGACACAATGCGCAAGCCAGGTTTCAAAAATTCTTGATTCTCATATTTTGACCTGAAGTGAAAATAGTTGCAATTAAAATGGCATTCAATTAACTAGAGCATTTGCTTGACAGATGGAAAAAGAAAATCTTAAAGTCAAGGAAAAAATTGACTTAACAAAAGATTTGGACAAAAACTACGGGCCAGAGAGATGGAGAGAAGAAAGGGAAAATAAGGGGGGACTTGTGACATTATTACTTTGAGTCTAATTTCATTGGGGAAAAAATGGAAGAGATATTTCATGGATGAATTTCATATCTAATTTACTCATGGAGCTCTTGTATAAAAATAACCACTCCAGTTTTATCTTCAACCAAACATACCCATCATGGCAATCAGAGATAATAAGACTATTAAAATGAACAAAATGATGCACAGAGAAGCAGATAGGTGTATTGTGCAAATGAAAACATGACTAACACTATAAAATTTGCACGCTGTTCATGGCTGGCATCTGGTTCAGGTTTTTTATGTCCTTCTGGAATATAAGCCTCATATATTGAATTAGCAGCAGCATTCCCCCCAACTTCAATCATTGAATCAATTTCTTCTTCTGTCCATTCATCCAAAGTCACAGATAAAATCTGAAAGTAAAAAATAACATCATCAAAAGGATAAATTAGCATTTAGCCATTTATGCTGCTCCTAACTAGATAGAGCCCATGGGAACAAACTAGGTCAGATTCACATGAGTGGTCTTGCTAGCAAACAATGGGATAAAAGGTTATAGGTTAATATATATCAACATATACACCTAATAGACTAGTAAGAAACTGGACAAGGTGTAAATGAAATCATTTTCCTAAGGTATGAATAACGGCTTTACCCTATCTATCATCCATTCCTTACAAAAGTTGTGAGAAATTAAATGCCAGAACATATGATATCATCCGTTTATTTTTTATTTTTTTGGTTTATTTCTGGTGGCCATCCTTTTAATTTGTTCAAGACATCAGAAAGGACACTCAATTTAAGCTTAAAATATTAGACATTAGGGGTGAAAACATAATCATGAGTAGAGTGGATCTGCATTCAGCAATGCCTTCCACTTCAGTACAGCCTATGAATTGTCTACCTTTGATATATGAGAACCAAGGCTTCTGTGCACACCACAACATTTTAAGCAAACAAATACTCCAATATTGGCTGACCTGAAATACAGTGAAAAAAAATAAATAAATTCAAGGTTTAAAAACAAAATTCATTTTATTTTATTCGCAAAGGTGAACAGCTACAGCTTAGCAGATATCATATTCCTTAATCATTCACACACAAAAAAAAAAAAAAGAAGAAAACAACAAAGAAACAATTAAATGTTATAATAAACTAAAAATTATACATAACGTCCTTAATTTGTCCTACCTACACTAATATCCACTAGGAGCTCCCAGGATCATATTCCATAAACTTGGTTAGTTAGTATATAAAAGGGCAGCCTGGTGCAGAGTATCCTACACTACACAGGTTCCAAGGAAGGGTTCCAGCCAAAAGGTGTAAAGCAGGCACCCACCTAACCTATTGCAAGCATCTGTGGCTGACTTGAATCGGTAACCTTGCGGCCACACGGTTACAAGGCAATAAGGCTCCCCTTTTGGAGGTTACTCTATATATACAAAGCACAAAGTATAGTGGTGTGAAGAATCTAAGGAGCTTAGGAGGTCAACGTAATTCCGCAACCCTTTTTCTCTCTATCTCCATTTCTGAGTATCTAAAGAATCTTAAGCTACTATAGTAAACTTCAAACTCTTTAGGATAGTTTGATCATCAATACATACTTCCACACTAATTAAGTATCACAAAATTACCTGAGGCAGGCCTCCCAAGTTCCACGCGGGAATTCCTCATTGATTTATGCTTGAAACCCCAGCCAAGCACAGATCTCTTTTTCTTTGTTTCTTCTTCTTCTAATTATTTTTTATTTTTCACTCTCAGAAACCGAAAATCAATTTTTTATACTTGTTTACCTGCATCAAATTGGTTAATGGTGAAATCAGTGGTTATAACGGCGCTAATCCGAGTTGTTAAATGAGAATGGATTTCTTTTTCTGGATACTAATAAAAATACAGCTCTGAGATAGTGAAATCGAATGTCCAAAAATATATATGCATCAAATGAACCTTATCATTGGAAAATTGAATAAATAAATAAATAAATGTTATGTGAATGTAGAAATGTGATCGGAATAGGCAGCGAAAGAGAGAGAGGGAGAGAGAATTACCGGTGAACGGAGGAAATCGGAAATAGAGACGGGGAATGAGAGAGAGATGCGGTGTTTTTTCCTTTTATGGATTCAGCCAATTGGATCAGAACTTCACAACTCTGATTTTTTTTTGTTCTGTTCTTTAATTCTCTTCGTTTTCCGTTTTCGTTTTATTTATTTACTTTTTTTTTACTTTTGTAATTAAGAAAAAAACAGAGAAGTATCACATTTCAACTACAATAAATCACCATTTCTAACATTTAAACGTTCATTAAAAAAATTAAACTATATTTATTAAAAAATAAAATTAAACAAAAATATCAAATTAATTTATATATTTTATAGTTAAAATTATTATTCTCAAAACTTACTTTATAAAAAGTAATAATTTAAATTTTTTGTTGTAAACAAAGTTTAAATTATTATTTTTTATAATTTAAGTAATAATTTACAGAAATTTAATTTAATCTTTATTTCATTTTCCGTATTTCTTCTAAACATAATCTTAAAAATATGTTCTATTGCATATGCTTTTCATCTTCAACCTTTAATCACCGTACTCACCACGAAATCGTCCTCTGTCTTCCTTGCAATGGCTACGACTTGCTGAGGATCAAATCTCTTCTCTTTAAAGAGGAATCTGTGTTGCGCCTTGCACACTTTTCATAAGAGATTAGCAGCTTCAGCCAATTTCTTCTTACCATTTAATAGATATTATTGGTGACTATTGAACACTGAATTTTAATATTGGGAAAATTTATGTCAAAATAACACTTTTCTCTCCTCTATTTTATAAATATACATTATTTTCTCTTCTAATTTTTAAAAAACTTTTTCTTTAATCCATTTTAAACTTTTTGTGTTAACTAATGCTAACTTTATCCATTTTTTAAGAAAAAAAAATTATTTTTTTAAAAAAATAAAAAAATATTCATTAACAAAAAATTTATTTTTTATCAATAAATTTTATTTACCAAAATATCTTTTAATAAATTATTTTTTTAAAAAATATAATTTAATTAATAAAAAAATAATTTATTTTTTCTTAAAAAATAAATAAAGTTAATATTAGTTAACACAAAAAGTTTAAAATGGATTAAAGAAAAAGATTTTTAAAAATTAGAAAGGAGGAGAATGTACATTTATAAAATAAAGAGAAAAGAAGTGTCATTTTAAAATAAAAAATAAATTATTTTTTTAAAAAATATAATTTAATTAATAAAAAAATAATTTATTTTTTCTTAAAAAATAAATAAAGTTAATATTAGTTAACACAAAAAGTTTAAAATGGATTAAAGAAAAAGATTTTTAAAAATTAGAAAGGAGGAGAATGTACATTTATAAAATAAAGAGAAAAGAAGTGTCATTTTAAAATAAAAAATAAATTATTTAAAATTTATTAAATATTATTTATTTACTTCTTTTTGAATAATTTAGGCACAATATTAAAAATCCTCTAACATGTTGTGATAAAGATCAACGTGGATGTCCATTCTCAAGAAAAATTGACTTAAATGAATGTTGAAAACAAAGACCCCATGCATGTATAAATAGGGGTACATATCTGAGCTTTGTTCTCTCTCTTATATTCTCTCTCTTTATATTGAATACTTCTCTCTCTTTATATACATTATATAATATCTAATATTAGTAATACATATAGGAATTATTGTTATTGAGCTAATTATATTAATATTAGAGTCTTTTATTTATACATCTTTATTTTATATTTTGTATATCTTTTATTTATTTTACAACACGTTATCAGCACGAGACTCTGATCAAATTTTAGGATGACTCCAGGTAACAAATTTTTATTAGGTCGAAACTCTTTCATTTTAAATATAATGCTCTTGATATATTTGGAAATAATTATTTATCATGGATATAAATGTTGAAATTCATCTTGATTCAATGGATCTTGAAGATACCATTGAGGCTGAAAATAATACATCCCAGAAGGATAAAGGTCAAGGCCATGATTTTCCTTCATCGTTATCTTGACGAATGATTGAAAAATGAATATCCCACATTAAAAGATCTTGCAGATCTGTGGAAAGACTTTGAAGAAAGGTACAATCATGTGATACTTCCTCAAACCTGATATGTTAGAGAAAACTTTATTGACCTTCCATGTCTCGAATGTGCTCCTGCAGCAGCAGTATCGAGAAAAAGAATTTAAAAATATTCTGAGTTAATTTCTTGCATTCTTGTTACTGAACGCAACAATGAGTTACTTTTAAGGAATCATGAAGCGCGCCCAGTTGGCGCCGCCCCATTTCCTGAAGTAAATGCGGCAATTAACCCCAGAAGAGGTAAATGGCAAGATTTTGATAACAAGAAAAATTATGGAAGAAAAAAGAAATTATGTTCACAAGAAAGATCTCACCAAAAGTGGGATAAAAAAAGAAATAATGGGCAAAGTATATCAATTGAGGATAAATGCTTCTGTTGTGGTGGAAATGGCCATTAGTCACGTACCTGTCGTACCTCAAGGCACCTAGTTGATCTTTATCAAGCATCCTTGAAAATGGATGACAAAGAAAAGGAAACAAATTTTGTTTCAAATGATGAAAATTCCACCACTCATTATGATGTATCTAATTTCTTTAAGGATTCTGAAGGTAATATTGGCTATTTGATCAATAATGGAATAGTTTGATATGTGTATGTGTTTGTTAAGTATTCATGTGAATAATTTGACTGTGCATGTACTTCTACTCATTTTATAATTATCATTTGTTTTTGAAGAAAAATGGCAAGGACATATTCTGAAGATATTTGCCTTGCGATAGTGTAAGTTCGCACACTATTCTTAAAAGTGATATATATTTTACCCATCTTGTGCCAAAAGAAGAATATGTTAATACTATTATTGGCTCGGGTAATGTGATAGAAGGCTCCGGAAAAGCTATAATTTTGTTTCCTGGAGGAACAGAATTCATAATAAATAATGCACTATTGTCTACCAAGTCTCGAAGAAACTTGTTGAGTTTTAAAGATATTCGCCGAAATGGATATCTTATTGAGACTATGGATGAGAAAAATCATGAGTACTTATGTATCACAACTCATGATTCAAATAAGAAAAGTTATATTAGAAAAGTTGCCCTCACTTTTATCTGGGTTATATTATACCAAGATTAGTGCAATTGAATCACATGCCATTGTAAACTAGAAGTTTACTAGCCCAAATGAATTCATAACTTGGCATGATAGATTGGGTCATCTGGGAACAACCATGATGAGGAGAATTATTGAAAACTTTTATGGATATTCACTAAAGAACCAGAAGATTCTTAAATCTAGTGAATTTTGTTGTGCTGTATGTTCTAAAGGGAAGTTAATTTTAAAGCCATCACCAGTAAAGATTGGATTTGAGTTCCCTGACTTCCTAGAAAGGATTTAAGGTGATATATGTGGACCTATTCATCCACCGTGTGGATCTTTTAGATATTTATGGTCCTGATAGACACATCTTCGAGATGGTCACATGTGTGCTTATTGTCTTCTCGCAACCTGGCGTTTGCGAGATTACTGGCTCAAATTATTCGATTAAAAACACAATTTCCAGAAAATCCAATCGAAGCAATTCGCCTTGATAATGCTGGTGAATTTACTTCCCAAGCTTTTGATGCTTGTTGTATGGCTAATGGAATAAGTGTTGAACATCCAGTAGCTTATGTTCACACACAAAATGGGTTAGTAGAATCACTTATTAAACGCCTCCAATTGATTGCTAGACCCTTGCTTATGAGAACGAATCTCCCAACCTTGGTTTGGGGACATGCTATTTTACATGCCGCAGCACTTATTCGTTTGAGGCCAACGAGTTACCATCAGTTCTCTCCTATGCAATTAGCTTTTGGCCAGCAGCCAAATGTCTCCCATTTAAGAATATTTAGGTGTGCAATATATGTTCCCATTACACCACCTAATCGCACCAAAATGGGACCCCAACAAAAAAAAATTGGGGATATATGTTGGATATGATTCTCCCTCTATAGTGAGGTATCTTGAGATACAAACTGGAGATGTATTTAAAGCCCGGTTTGCGGATTGTTATTTTGATGAATCAAAATTTCCAACATTAGGGGGAGAGAATAAGCTTCCTGAAAAGGAACTTAATTGGAATGCATCATCGTTGATGCATTTAGATCCTCGATCAGGGTAATGTGAACTAGAAGTTCAAAAGATTATACATTTGCAAAGAATATCAAATGAATTGTCTGATTCATTTTCCGATACAAAGAGGATAACCAAATCTTATATACCAGCGGAAAATGCCCTAATTCGAATTGATGTCCCAGTAGGACAAGTAGCCACTGAAGAAAATTCACGCCAGAAGCGTGGCAGGGTGGAAAATGTCCCAATTCGAATTGATGTCCCAGTAGGACAAATAGCCACTGAAGCAAATACACGCCAGAAGCGTGGGAAGCCTGTCAGTTCCAAAGATAAAAATCCTCGAAAGAGAAAAAAGGTAAATACTATTCCTATTAAAAAAGACATAGTAAAGACACCTGCAGTTGTCCAAAATTCTGATATAGTTTTAACGCCAGAAGACGTTCAGGTACCTGAAAATTGTGAAAATGATGAGATCTCGATAAATTATGTCTTTACAGGAAAGAAATGGGACCGAAATAAGACAATTGTCAATGAAATATTTGCATATAATGTGGCATTGAATATCATGCATGAAAGTAAGGATCTTGAGCCAAGATCAGTCGAAGAATGTCGACAAAGGAATGATTGGCCAAAATGGAAAGAAGCCATGAAGGCTGAGTTAGACTCACTTGCAAAACGTGAAGTCTTTGGACCTGTAGTCCGTACACCAGAAGATGTAAAACCTGTTGGATACCGGTGGGTATTTGTGATAAAACGAAATGAGAAAAATGAAGTTGTGCGCTATAAAGCCCGACTTGTGGCACAAGGTTTTTCACAAAGGCCCGGTATAGATTATGAAAAAACGTATTCCCTTGTAGTGGATGTGATAACATTGCGTTATTTGGTCAGTTTATGTGCATATCATAAATTGTATATGCATTTAATGGATGTAGTAACAGCCTATTTATACGGCTCATTATATCAGAATATCTATATGAAAGTTCCTGAAGGACTAAAGATATCTAAACCATCCAATGAATATTCACAGGGGTTATGCTCAGTTAAATTGCAAAGATCTTTATACGGTCTAAAACAATCTGGATGAATGTGGTATAATCGTCTTACTGAGTATCTGGCCAAAAATGGATTCAAGAATGATGATATCTGTCTATGTATTTTCATAAAGAAATCTGCATCTAGATTCATTATAATTGCTGTGTACGTTGATGATTTAAATATCATTGGGACTCTTGAAGAGATTCCAACAATTATAAAAACTCTAAAAGAAGAGTTTGAGATGAAAGATCTTGGAAAGACTAAGTTTTGTCTCGGCCTGCAGATCGAGCATATAAAAAGTGGGATCTTTATTCATCAAACAACATACACATAAAAGATCTTGAAAAGATTTTATATAGATAAGTCACATCCATTAAGTACCCTAATGATCGTAAGATCTTTGGATGTGGAAAATGATCAATTCCGTCCTAAAGAAGAGAATGAAGATATCCTTGGTCCTGAAGTACCATATCTTAGTGCCATTATAGTGCTAATGTATCTTGCTAATAATACGCGACCTGACATATCATTCGTGGTGAATTTACTAGCAAGATATAGTTCCTCTCCAACCAGAAGACATTGGAGTGGAATCAAACAAATTTTTTGATATCTTCATGGGATGGTTGATATGGGATTATTTTATCCATATGGATCCAAGCCACAATTAGTTGGCTATGCAGATGCTGGATACTTGTCTGATCCACATAAAGGGAGATCTCAAACTGGATATCTGTTCACATATGGAGGTACAACTATATCATGGAGGTCCACGAAACAGACGATTGCTGCAACATCCTCTAATCATACCGAAATACTAGCGATTCATGAAGCTAGTCGCGAATGTTTTTGGCTCAGGAGTTTGATCCAATATATTCTGTCATCATGTGGACTGATTGATCGTAAGATAGCTCCAACTGTCCTGTTTGAAGATAATACAGCATGCATTGCTCAACTTAAAAGCGGATACATCAAATGTGATAGAACAAAACATATTTCTCCCAAATTCTTCTTCACTCACGATCTTCAAAATCAAGGGACAATTGATGTCCAACAGATCCGCTCAAGTGATAATCTGGCAGATTTATTTACAAAGTCACTCCAAAAATTCTCCTTTGAAAGATTGGTACATGAGATTGGGATGCGTCGATTTCGAGACATTAAATGATGTCGGCAAGAGGGGGATAGTGTACTCTTTTTCCTTTGGTCAAGTTTTTTTTCCAATGGGTTTTTCTTGACAAGGTTTTTAATGAGGCAGTCCCCATCACTAAAGGATATTATACTATTTTTCCTTCACTAAGATTTTTTTCCACTGGATTTTTCTTTAGTAAGGTTTTAACGAGGCAATAATCCTAAATGGACATCAAAGAGGAGTGTTGTGATAAGGATCAACGTTGATGTCTATTCTCAAGAAAAATGGATTTAAATGAATGTTGAAAACAAAGACTCCATGCATATATAAACAGGAGGTACATATCTAAGCCTTGATGCACACAGCAATAATAACAACATTCTCTCTCTTATATTCTCTCTCTTTATATTGAATACTTCTCTCTCTTTATATACATTATATAATATCTAATATTAGTAATACATATAAGAATTATTGTTATTAAAATAATTATATTAATATTAGAGTCTTCTATTTACACATCTTTATTTTATATTTTGTATATCTTTTATTTATTTTACAACATAACATTCACCATTGAACACATTCAAAAGGCGCTAACTATACTTTATTGCCGAAAACCCGAAAATACCCCCACCTATCCAACGATCAATCCACGTAAACTGAGCACCAATAGAAAACTGACACCTATCCCGTTTGTGCTAATAGATAAGATATAATAACAGAAATACTTTCTTCAAACCGCGCTTTCAATCTTTCATGCTCCTAACACATTCAAAAGTCAAAACCACATTGTGCACGTATAGCTATAGCAGTATCAATGGCTAAACACCACTCTCTCCCTCATATATGCCAATGTTTGAGTCGCTTGCTGACTCTCCGGCTACATGTTCCGGTCACAATTGCCGGTCACCGGAAAAAGACGGGGAGAGAGCTTGTGGAGCAAGTTCTGGCCTTGGCTCAAGGCTTGCTCGACCTAGGTGT
>NC_029788.2:10540950-10552706 GCF_000816755.2 Arachis ipaensis
CGAGAGATAAGGTCTCATCAATTGATGCAGTTTATGTTAATGTGCTTTGAATTAATGAAATGTAAGTTGCAAGCGCCATTTTTTTTTTGGCTTACATTCGTAGTTGGATTAGCTATGATGTGGTTCCTTCTTATGTTTGAGCAATAAACCAATGTGGTTGAGGTTGATTCTGAGCTATTAACCTGCTGTGAAAACACTTGTTTGTTTCACACACAGTAACAATTTTAATCAACTTGTGATAATGATTCCTACTAATAACTAAGCTCTGGTCAAATTCTCAATGTTTTATATCTTCAAATATCTGGTCTCGCTCCCTAGTAAAGTAGCCAAATTCTTAGGCAGTTTTAGGCATTATATATATAGGCATCATAGAATCCCCTGAAATTTATGTTGTAACGTGAGAGTTAGAAAACTGAGTCAAAACTCAGGATTCTTGAGTAAAATTTAGATGTACTTAGAAGTTCACACTGTACCTCTTTCTTAAAATAGTGAAATGTGTATTAGCATGTCGCATCGTTGATAGCTGCTATAAGTCCAAATTTCATGCTCAAGTTCTTCTCCAATTCTATATGTGAGGAGGCTTATTAGAGTCTTATATCTCCTACATATTTTCCTGTCTCGTTATTTTTGTGAATGATAGATGAGCCTTTCTTTTCAGTGATTGGTATCTCGAGTGGTTGTTAGCCATTGCGTTTGTTGGTGGAATAGCCGCACCTCTGAACTATCGCTGGGTGA
Source organism: Arachis ipaensis (assembly GCF_000816755.2). Classification (NCBI taxonomy): domain Eukaryota; kingdom Viridiplantae; phylum Streptophyta; class Magnoliopsida; order Fabales; family Fabaceae; genus Arachis; species Arachis ipaensis. The sequence continues at coordinate 10,541,686 of NC_029788.2, forward strand.
GTGGGGCCTGATTTCTTAGCTTAGCTTTTTGAATTGGTATGTTTGCTAAGTTAATGAAGCACTTAAGAAGCCTTTTTTTCATTCTAACGAGCCATTCTAAGGTACCTTCAATTTTCCTCCTCTTCATTCATTCACATACTTTTGCATACATTCTCAAACTTATTGAAAATTACTTTGCGTTCTTCTAGAACACATTTAATAATTAATACAAATTTTCTTGAAACTGCATATGTTTCAGTAACTCGCACTGTATTATTGTAAGTCATAACATTATGTTAAACATTTTGCTTGTCCCGCAGGGTTTTGAAGAGGCGAAATTCGCAATGACTGTGGTGAAGCCAGTGATGTTAGTCACTGATGAGAGCAGCCAAACATGGTACTCAAAACTTCTGAAAACGGATGTTCCATCTCTGAGATGGCATGCTTTATTGGATTCCACTTCCTCAGATTTAGCAAAGCAGTGGAATGATATTGCTGGTTAGTCAGATAAAGTATGGTCCATAGAAATCCTTTTTTGGCTTGAATAATATTCTTAACTATTCTTGATGCTATGCAGTGTTGCACTCAGAAATGCTCAAGAAGCATCGTGTAAAGCCTCTACCATTTGATTATTCCTGGGCACCAGACGGTGCTGTAATGATATGCTTTACTTCAGGTACAAGATTCTCACTCAGTTAATTACTTTCCCTGAAAACACTATTAATTGTTGCTTGTGGTTTGTGTTTTTGTGGAGAATCATGGCTTTGATTTAACAACAATGAGAACTATATGATTGGGAATGATTTATGCAGTTCTTGAACGATTCAATAAACTAAAACTTCAGGGAAACAATAATCCATGTACCATCTCAACATCTGCATAATGAATTTAAATCAGCAGAAGTCTGCCATTCCCAGGATTCTGTTGATTTATTAAAGTAATGCATCAAAACTTATATGAAATGAAATTCTTTGACTAAATGCAATTTAACTTTCAAAGTTTGGTTTATACGAGGCAACCCTATAGAATGAGCAATAGGAATAAAGCTCAAGTCTTTTTTGAAAGTGTCGTTGAGCTTAATTTTAGTTCTAGGAAAAGAAACATTAAATTACTCTTTACAAGCTAATTACATTTTACATTCTGATAAGAACATTCCTGAAGTTATTTATGTTCTTAACCTTAGGAACAACAGGAAAGCCTAAAGGAGTAACACTAAGCCATGGAGCATTGATCGTACAATCACTAGCAAAGATTGCCATAGTTGGATACAATGAGGATGATGTATGCCATTTCCTGTTACATCCATTTCTTTTGTTATAGCTTATGGAATTTGTATTTTATTTTATTTTATTTTATTTTATTTATTTTTCTGTAATAGGTTTATCTGCATACTACTCCATTATGCCATATTGGGGGATTGTCATCGGCTTTGACCATGCTTATGGTTGGAGGTTGCCATGTCTTGATGCCGAAGTTCGATCCAAAATTAGCTGTTGATGCCATAGAGCGATACGGGGTGACATCTCTTATCACAGTCCCTGCAATAATGGCCGGTCTCATTTCTCTAATTAGGCATGTGCCAGTGTTTTTTTTTTAATGAAAAAACTTGCTTTTTCTGGTTCATTTACTTTGATGTCTCCCGACATTAGGCCAAGAATCAGAGCTATGGACTATATTGTTTTAGAAGTATCCTGAGTCATGATTTGGTACTTTGATATTGATAGGCACAAAGAGACATGGAAAGGGGGAGAAACCGTAAAGAAAATACTTAATGGGGGTGGAAGCCTCACACTTGAGCTCATCAAGGATACTAACTTATTCTTCCGTAAAGCTAAGCTTATCTCAGCTTATGGTATGCCTTTCTTATCCCAATAATGGTGTGCTTCCGTTCTTTCTTTCTTAGAAATAGTCTAGGAGTAGCTCAAAAGCCTGATATTCTACTCCTTTTTCTTGTATTTTACAGTGTAATTTTATTGCATTGACAACATCATAGACAATAGTTTTGCATTTTTATTCAATCAGAAATTCATTCATTTTGTTCTCCATTCAAATACCGATGAATATAAAAACAGTTATTTTTGCTTACGTAAGAATATATGATTGAATGTTTGCTTAAAATTTTGTTTGCATTACAAGTGTATAGATAGAACACCATATATAAAAATTAAGAAGTATTTAGAACATATGAAAGGCTAGACCACATTAAATTTCTTTCTGTCCTTATACCTTTTTGTAACACTGAAATTTGCTGGGTTTTTTTTTCCCTTAGTGTTTGTAATCTGTTTCATTTATGAAAAGGGATGACAGCGACATGTTCTTCAATGACATTAAATTTGTTTCTGTCCTTATACCTTTTTGTAACACTGAAATTTGCTGGGTTTTTTTTTCCCTTAGTGTTTGTAATCTGTTTCATTTATGAAAAGGGATGACAGAGACATGTTCTTCAATGACATTCATGAACCTTTATGATCCAATGCATGAAACCACCATTAGCCAGAACCTTCAAATAGTTGGTGAGGCAGCATCATCAAATTCCATTCACCAGCCTCAAGGTATATGTGTTGGCAAAGCTGCACCTCATGTAGAACTTAAAATATGCGAAGATGATGGCACTAGTCACATAGGGAGAATTTTAACTAGAGGACCACACACAATGCTCAGGTATTGGGATCAAACTCTCACAAGTTCATCAAATGGCAGGAGTGAAGCATGGTTTGATACAGGTGACATTGGATCAATTGATAATCATGGTAATTTGTGGCTCCTTGGACGAACAAATGGTCGAATCAAGAGTGGTGGGGAGAACATTTACCCTGAAGAGGTAATAGGAAATTGTCATCAAACTTGTTTGCCTTATCATAAAGTAAATTTAAGCTAGTATGGAAAAGGCAGAAACATAAACCAAATGAAAATGCTACTATTTTTCAGAGTTATATTCTCCAAAAGGGTCATACATTTCTACTTCCAAAATTTTATAATTTTCATTTTCTTTTGTTTTGGAAAGTGTTTGTCTTTACTTGCCTCATGATCCTTACAATGTAACTATTTTTTGTTTGAATCAGGTTGAAGCAATTCTACAAGGACATCCAGGGATTACAAGTGTTGTTGTTGTAGGAATCCCAGATGCCTATCTTACAGAAATGGTAGCAGCATGTATCCAACTAACAGAAAATTGGCAATGGTTAGATCAATCTAATTCAAATCAAGAGTTTCACATATCTAAAAGGAGTCTCCACCAATATTGTATTCAACATAATCTAAGCAGGTATGTGTATGTCTCCTAAATTCCATGTTTGTTAAATTTTTGAGGTGGACTATTCTGGATGTGGGAAAATAACTATCCACTTAAACAAGAAAATACATTCAAAAATCAATATAGCGTTCAGTTTGCTTTTCATTTTGTTTTTGTTTTTAGTGTTTTGTTTCAGAATTTTGTGGAGAAAAAAAGAGAAAATAGTGAATAGTGAAAAGTGAAAACAATTAAATCTTATTTTCTGTTTTCACTTCACAAAATTCTAAAAACAAAAAAGACTGAGAATGTAAACAGAAAATGAAAACACAAACTAAACGCACATTTCTAGTGGACAATTATTTAAAAATAGAACAAGTATATAATAATTGTTTAGTAAAGGTTTCTTTGAATCTTTTTTCAGGTTTAAGATACCAAAGATGTTTGTACTGTGGGGAAAGCCTTTTCCACTCACTACCACAGGAAAAGTAAGAAGAGACCAAATCCACAAGGAATTAATGTGCCGGCTACAATCTTTGCATAGTAATCTTTGAATAGCTTAAAGGGCACAATGACTTGTGAACTAACAAAAATGGAATTGGTTGAATCCAAAATGCTGCATCAACAAATTTTGCAAGTGATACCTCAGGCATGTGATATTAACATTGCCAAACACCAAAAAGAGTATTGAAACATTTGAGAAGATCAATCAGTTGGAAAATAAAGGTAAGAAATTTGAATCAACATTCTCTACTGACAGATTTTTCTTTTTTATTTAAAAAAAATCATATAATTAATAACCATTATAGCTAATTGAAACAAATAGGATCAATGCAAAAATGCAATCACTCCAGTTGCTTTAGACAACTCTCCTCCTTTGTTGTTAGACCATGCAAGGTGTAATAACAAATATCAAACAATTTTCATAGTGTGTTTGGAAAGTTTTCTTATGAGAAGAAAAATTCTAATTCTATTAAGAAAATAATTTAATTCTATTTTTAATTTAAATTCATAATTTGGAATAATACATAATTTTGATAGAATTGAATTTTTATTGATTTTAATTTTTACTAATTTGTCTTTAACTAAAAAAGGATTGAATACTTTTGTAAGGATATTTTGGATTTTTCAATTTTTAAAACTATAAACATGAGAATGGAATTGAATTTGGTCTGATTTATAAATATAGTAAATGTGAGAATTAGAATTCTCATTAGAATTGAAATTATAAACTTTTGTTTGTTCCAAAACATGAAAAAGAATTTAATTCTTAGCTTTCCAAACAAAAATAAAAGACATGTGATGAAAAGCCATATAACTAATGACAGATACTTGATCATTCCCTACTACTGGTGACAGTATAATCTTTGGTTTGAGAGTAAACATGCCACAAGAACCACTTTGACTTTCCCACATAGTCTATCCACTTCAAGTCATTCCCTACTATGAATATTGCTGGTTAAAATTTCTACATAAGTAAACAAAAACATAAGCAATAACAATAAGTAACTTAGGTCAAGTATATCTCTTTTTTTTTTTAATCATATTTCAGTTAAAGTTACAAACGTCAACTATTATGTTTCAATTAAAGTCATGAGGGTCAAAATATAAAATCAACCACACATTTCAATACTTTAGGATCGTATAAGGTCAAATATATCATGACATTTTAATCAAACTATATTTGGATCCGTGAGAAGCTAAAGAAATAAAATTATACAATATTATTTTATGAGTTTAATTTTAATGCGTTGCTGGTATAAATAATTTTATATGATCATTAAATTAAATTCATATTTTTAGATGACAATAAAAATATATATAATAATTATTATTATTATAAATATTTTATAATTTAAAAATATTAAAAATAATTAGTATTTGTCTTAACCAAATTGGATTGGTTAAATGGTCATCTCATTTGTCTGCTTAAGTAAGTATTTAAAGTTAGAATCTCGTCTTGTGTGTGTAATAATTCATTAGTTAGCGACATGCCTTTAATAAATAGAGCATCAATATGTGGTGGATTAGTCTTTGACATGCTAAGTTAGAAAATTTGTAGAAAAAAAGTATCTGTCTTTAAAATAGATTAATATCTCATTATTAATAGCAATACTTATGGATTTTTGTCTATGTTAAAATTTACTTGGAACAAATTTATTTGTTGATACCATATTCATTCTTGAAGTCAAAACAATATGATCAACATTGTTCTTTGTTCAAGCTTCACCTTTTATGACATAATTGTTAAATGTTTAAACTTATAATAGACTTATGTCATTACAAAATTTATTAGATTGATTAATATTTCTTGGTAACATGGTGTATCGAAACACCATTACTGAGTATTAGTTAGTGTGAAGAGAAACCAATAACAACTTTTGTATATAATTTATTCTATTGAAAAATAAGTTAATATTTCTTAAACTGGCAAATAAATTTCTTTCTAATTTCTTACACCATTTTATTTGATAATATTTACTGTTAAAGAATAAAAAATAACCACACCATCTATTATAACAATGACTTAAAATTTTAATCCAATATTAATCCAACTTAAGTTCATTATCTTAAAGGACCAATGCAAATGAAGTCTACGTGTCTCCTCTTAAATCGATTTAGATTGGATCTCCGTTTCTAGCTAGGTATGGTAATTAGTACTCAAGAAAGCATGACAAGTCCTCTGTTCATCTATCACTCCCGTTTAAAAAAAATGCCATTGTCCCTTTTCCATCTTTGCAAATTTCTGTTTAATTATACTCTTAAGAAATGCAGATCTCCTTAGGTATCTACAAATATTCTTTAAAAATTTTTGAAAAAAATTAACACAAAAAGACATAGTATAATAAACATACAATAATCAATTTAATATAATTTAACACAATTCAGAATATATTCATTATGAAAAATAACATTTTAAAAGAAAAAACATAAAAGCATATTCCAATATAATAACATAATTTTTAGGACGATATTGAGCAACGTAATGACAGACTTGAGAGGTAGAGAAAGCGAGTTAGAGAGAGAGAGGGGACAGAGAATGAGTCTGAAAAAAAAAGATTCGAATTGAAAATAGGAATTAAAGTTACTAAATTCGAAAAAATGAATTTATGTATATATAAATTAGGATAAATTAATAATTTTATATTCATGTGGATTTAATGGGTCTCACGGAGTGGATAATTATGTCTGTACCCCATCTATTTTTGCATGGCGAGTTGTGAGAATTTTACGGGTCCACATCTAACCAAAAAACGTGAGTAATCTCAACAAATACCTGTTTTAGTTGTTTTTTTTTATCATCTCTATTGCTAAGGTTCATTGGTTCGTAACGTAGAGCTATTCTAATCACTCAGTAAATTTTTAGATAATCAAAGTCTAGATTATATCATTTTTATAAAGTTACATGTATCCTTATTATAAAATATTAATAGAAGATAAATGGATACATAATAAATAAGTCACATTTTTCATATACATAACAATAACTAACATCAGATATTATAACTTGTGAAATTATAATACTTTGAGAAGTGATGTATAAACAACTTAAATGTTGATAAGTCTGAAAAATTTTAAAAATAATAAAAAAAATTACATGTTGATCTATAAGATTTTTTTTTAGAAAATTCTCTATAGATCACTTTAATACAATGATATTTTTATTAAAAATAAAAATTATGGTAAATATCTTATATATTTGTTAATAAATTATATACAAATATTTTTTGAAGCATATCATTTTTATTATATAAAAAATAACTTAGATACCTTTTGTACTGGATGCCTCCGGTACGGGTTGAGTGATGGATCGGGAACTTGCGGGTCGAGGCGGATGCCAGATTACTTGGCTGGAGCAATGGGGGCGGTACCTGCAAAGACACTCCAACGCTCAAGTTAGAATGGATCTGAGAGGTAAAAAGGGTGAGGAATGAATGAATACCTGAAGGGACCTGGGTCCTCTATTTATAGACGATGGTAGTTATCTTATCTTATCTTGTTTGGCTAAGATAAGGGAGACGTTTGAATTCGAAAGTTGGTTAGGAGCTTCAATGGGCCAGTTTCGGGCCTTCTGGAAGGATGATGTGGGTCGGACCCGGGTAACCGGGTTCAGAGGTTATGTTGGATGCGGAATCCGTGGGTCCGATCCGTAACAGTTGCCCCCGCAGTGAGAGAACGAGTGAGGTCGGTCTCTATCGCTGAAGGATATGATTTTGACCGTTTGGTGATTCTTTCATTGGTTTGTTGGGATGGAGTCCCCAAGCGGGTTTCGTTTTCCGCGCGAGGTCGGTGCGCCGGTGCTGGGTTTCGTGTTTCAGCTAAGGCTCGTCTTCCTTGGAGTTCATGTCGTTTGATTGATGCGAGCCTTCCATTTTTCTGCATCCGTTTCATTTCTCGAGGTGTGCTGTCAGTTTTCCTTTTCCAAATGAGCATTTATTGCGAGGGGACATTTAGGCTACTTTTCGATTTTACCCTTTGCGCTTTGTTTGTTCCTCGGGGTATTTTTGTCTTTTTGTTGGTTTGAAACCGTTTTGGTTTCTATTTTTCCTTCCCTCGTTCGTCTCATTTTTTTGGTTCTTCTCTGTGAAAACTCTTTCTCTCTCTTTTACTCTGGTGTTGTTCTGTCTCTCCGCGGTTGAGTTTCTGCTTCCCTGTTTCAATATCTTTCAGGTTTACGTTTCGCATTACCAGGTTGGTTTCCTTTTGCCTTTGTCACTCTGTGGTTTTTGTTGTTCTGCATTTGCCATGTATTGTTGCCTGCTGCTTTCTGGTACTATGTTTTGGGTGGGTGTAGTGGTTTTACGTTTTTGGAGGGACTGAGCACCACTGCGTGGCTAGTAGTAGGTGATAGGTTTTTGGTTGTCCTTTCTGCTTCTGCGTAGTGTTAGTAGGCTGACGGTGGTACTCCTCCCTATTTTAGGTATGCAATGGCGGAGGAATGAGGGTGTGGGGGCTCCAATAGCTCCTTCTAGGGGTGTTCCCTCCCGCTATGCTTGGGTGACTAGCAACGTTTGGGGGGTCCCGTCGCGGATGACGGAGGCGGATCCCCGAAGGCTCCGTGATCAGGAGGCGATTTGCGGAGGCGGTGATGCAGATTGGCAGTATGAGCTCGCCCTCCCTGACGCTGATGAGCGGGTTTGCTACCTGAACCTCGATTCACCGACCGTTCCGAATTGGATGCGGGTATATGAATCGATGTTTACTCGGCTTGGCGTGCGGCTTCCCTTTTCGCCCTTTGTCCAGGAGTTACTGAGTCGGTGCTCCGTGGCACCGTCTCAGCTTCATCAGAATAGTTGGGCAGTTGTTCGCTCTTTTGAGCTTGTGTGTGAATATCTTGAGCTTCCGGTCTCCGTTCCTGTTTTTCTTTTTCTCTTCTTATGCACTCTTCCGACCAAGCAGGGAAAGCATAAAAAAGGATATATGTCATTTAGGGCTCAGCCTCATCGTCATATATTCGGGTTGTTTGAAGACTCCTTTCACGGGTTTAAGTGGGAATATTTTAAGGTGCGCCCCGTCCGGGGGCATCATCCTTTTTGGCTGACGTTAGAAGGCCAACGTCAGTTCCCGACATATTGGAACTTCGGCGCCGGGCTGTCGGTTTTGACGAAAGTCACATATGATGGTTTGTCTCTGGAGGATAAGGATATTGCTGGTATCCTCTGGCATCTGTTTGGGGAACGACCGTTGAATCCCCGGGACGTCATGGGGGATCCCGTGGCCTGCCGAACATATATTGGTGTGTGATTATTATTTCCTTTATTTGTGTCTATTTTGCCGATTTTGGGACTTATGTTTTTTCTTTTTTCTTTTCTCAGTTGAGATGGCTGGTGGATTGACTTCTCTAGCAAGGTTAAAGGCTACTATGGATCGGAAGGAGGAATCGTCGGCTTCTCCTTCTACCCCTGCATCTCAACCTACTGCGGATTCCCGGGTTGTTTCACAGGAGGTGATCTCGGATGGGGCCAGGGTTGGTGCTCAGGCTTCCCCAGGTCCCGTGAATTCACCAGAGGAGGAGGTAATTGTAGTCTGAACTGCCGAGGCTTCTCGGAAACGGAAGAGGCCTGAGGAGATCAGCAGTGAGAACCTGGAGGAGGAGGTTGTCGTGCCTACTGTGATGGACCAATGCTTCAATGCTTCGGGTTTTATTAACCAGCATCTGATGCCCGATACTGAGGGGTTTTTTGATGATTGCGACGTGGCTTTTCAGGCCAAGTCGGTATATCGCTCCCTTCTTCAATTTGCTGTTATTATTCGGAAGGCTGAGCTCGTGACGGCTTAGGTCGGTCTGTTGGATAAGAAGCTACGTCACTCACAAGCCGATGCAGCCAAGCTGAGAGAGCAACTTGAGGCTGCCGAGGTAGCGAGAGAGAGAGAGAGAGAGAGAGAGAGCAGTGAAGTCTTCTGAGGAAGCTGGGGCCGAGATCCTTCGTCTTTTCAAGGTTGAGACTTCACTTTTATCTCAGTTGGGTGAGGAATGAAGGCGGGCTTCCGATGCCGAGTCTCAGGCTGCCGTGCTCCTTGGTGAGGTGGATACTCTGAAGGCCGAGGTCGCTGCCTTGAAGAGGGAAAAGGGGGAGTTGCTGGCTGATGCGAAGGATGCCATTGTAGCCACTAAGAAGACGATGAGAGCTCAAGCTTTGTTTCTGGCGCTGGGTGTGGACGTGTCTGTGATGAGGGCTTTCAAGACTGTCCGTGATGGCCAGATCGTCGACCTTTAGTAGCTTTTTGTTATATTTTGTCGTGTTGGATTTTGAGGACTTGTAGTTTTTATGTTTGGTGTTTTGGCCGTGTGGCTGTATGACCGTGGATTACGACTTTAAACTTTGGTTTTATGTTGTTTTTGGCCATTTGGGCCGTTTTTGCATGTTTGGTTTTGAGCCGTTTATTTTGACTTTATTTTGCTCCCGAATTAATTGGGATGGGCGAACCGTCGTGGGGTCGTGTAATCCTTATTTTGTGCATATCCGTTAATTGGGCCCTGGGGTGATTAGTCTCCCAGTAGTGGCCGTGTGTTTATTCCACTTTAGGGGGAATATAAGGAAAGTATAAATAAAGTTAATGGAATTTTATTGATTTTTGGGCCTCGTTAAAACCCTCGTGGGGAAAAGAGTACCCGGAAACAACTGACAACGAACATAAAATAAAATAAGTAAAACACAAATTTAGAGGGTGTGGGGCATGCCTACGTGTAATATCGCCGCAAGTTGGCGGCATTCCAGGTTCTCGGGGCTTTTCCAGCTTGTAGGCTCCTTTTCCGACTATTCCTTTGACTCGGTATGGGCCTTCCCAATTGGGGGTGAGCTTTCCTTCCCCTGGCGTGGGAGCTCCGATGTTGTTTCGTCATAAGACCAAGTCATCGGGTGAGAAGTCTCTCTGTATCATGCCGTGATTGTACCTTATCTTTATTTTTTGTTTTAAGGCCAACTCTCGCATGTGGGCTATGGACTTGATTTCTTCTGTGAGGTCTCGCTCGGCGTCTTCGTCGCTGCCCCCGATGGTTCTTCTCGGGCTAGGGTCCCCGATCTCGACAGGGATGATGGCCTCTATCCCGTACGTGAGGCGGAAAGGGGTCTCCCCGGTCGAGCTTTGGGGGTGGTCCGATACGACCAGAGTACCGATCCGAGCTCGTCGGCCCAAAGTCCTTTGGCTTCGTCGAGTCTTTTTTGAGTCCTTTTACTATTATTTTGTTTGCCGATTCGACTTGTCCATTTGTTTGGGGGTGTTCTACCGAGCTGAAGTGCTGGGATATATGTAGTCCTTCTAGGAATTTCCTGAACTTTTTGTCGGCGAATTGGGTTCCATTGTCCGATAT
>NC_029788.2:10552730-10558467 GCF_000816755.2 Arachis ipaensis
TATGATATGTCTCTAGAGGAACTTGCGACATTGAGCTGCCATGATAGAGGCCAGGGGTTCGGCTTCGACCCATTTGGTATAATAGTCTATTGCGACTATGATATGCCGGAGTGATCCTGGGGCCGTTGGGAAGGGGCCGACAAGGTCGACGCCTCAAGTTCCGAATGGCCGATCCGCCGTTATGATGTTGAGCTGGTATGGGGCGGCTTTGTGATACTCTGAATGCTTTTGGCATTTGTCGTAGTTTTTTACTGTCTGTATGGAGTCTTTAAGGATTGTGGGCCAGAAGTATCCGGCTCGGATGATCTTCTGAGCCAGTGTCTTGCCTCCGATGTGATGGCCGCAGCAGCCTTCGTGAACTTTGCGGAGTATGTACTCCGTGTCCCCGGGCTTGATGCATTTGAGCAGGGGTTGCAAAATTCCTCGTTTGTATAGTTGTCCTATTACGACAGTGTAATTTGCGGCTTCCCTTTTTATTCGATTTGCTTCTTTAGTGTCCTCGGGTAGAATTCCATCAAGGAGGTATTGTAGGATAGGGAAGGTCCATGATTCCTGGTTGGAAACTGGTAGGATGGTGTCGGCCAACACTGATACAGACGGCGTCCTGACGACTTCCTGAATTAGCGACCGGTTACCTTGTCCTGGCTTCGTGCTGGCCAGTTTCGAGAGGAGGTCTGCCCTGGCATTTCGTTCCCTGGGGACGTGCTGTATGGTCACACGGTCGAATTCTTCATTTAGCTTGTTTACTTTGGTGAGGTACTGTTGGAGTACGGGGTCTCGTGTTTAGTAGTCTTCGTTAACTTGGGAGCTGACTACCTGTGAGTCACTGCATACTTCCAGGATTTTTGCCCCGACCTCTCTGGCTAGGGTTAGGCCGGCTAATAGAGCCTCGTATTCTGCTTGGTTGTTTGAGACCGGAAACTCGTACCGAATGAATTATTCGATTATGACCCTATTTTGGCTTTCAAGTATCACTCCGGCTCCTCCGGAGGTGGTGTTGGATGAGCCGTCTACGTGTAGCTTCCAAGTTTCGAGGGTGGGGTTTTCCAGTGTCATCTCGGCGATAAAATCTGCCAGGGCTTGCGCTTTGATCGCATTATGGGGTTCGAATTTTATTTCGAACTGGGATAGTTCGATGGACCATGCAAGCATCCTCCCCGCTAGGTCGGGTTTTTGTAGGACTTATGTGACCGCTTGGTCGGTACGAGCCGTAATGGGGTGGGCCTGGAAATATTGTCGGAGACGCCGGGAGGCCGTGAGGAGTGTGAAGGCGAGTTTTTCAAGGTGTGAATAGCGCGTTTCGTGTCTCGTAAGACTTTGCTTATGAAGAAGATGGGTTGTTGGGCTTTATTCTCGTCTTATCGGATAAGGGCTGCTGCTAGTGCTTCTTCCGTTATGGAGAGATATAGGTAAAGGGTTTCTCCTGTTTGGGGTTTGGCGAGAACCGGGGGTTCCGCTAGGACTTTCTTGAAATGTTGGAATGCCTCTTCGCATTTTGCTTCCCAGTTGAAGGGGGTTTCTTTCTTCATCAGTTTGAAGAAAGGGATCGCCTTCTACGCTGATTGCCCCAGAAAACGGGATAGCACGGTAAGTCGACCGGTAAGCTTCTGGATGTCTTTGAGATTTTTTGGGCTTGCCATTTCGAGGATGGCTCTGCATTTCTTGGGGTTCGCTTCTACCCCACGTTGCGTGATCATGAAATCGAGGAACTTTCCTGCTTCCATCCCGAAGGTGCATTTTGTCGGGTTGAGGCGCATTTGGTGTCTTCTTAGGGTGCTCATTATAAGTTCAAGGTCGCTGATGAGTTGCTCGCCGAATTCGGTCTTGGCGAGCATGTCATCTATGTAGACTTCCAACTTGGTCCCTGAAAGGTTTTGAAAAATCTTGTTGACAAGCCTTTGGTAGGTAGCTCCAGCGTTTTTTAGGCCGAAGGGCATGACTGTGTACCAGTATGTGCCGTCGGGAGTAATGAAGGCCGTCTTCTCTTCGTCGGGTCGGTGCATGGGTATCTGGTTGTATCCGGAATACGCGTCCATGAAACTGAGGTACTGGTGGCCGGATGCGGCGTCTACCAGCCCGTCAATGTTCGGTAGGGGGAAGGCGTCTTTTGGATAGGCTTTATTCAAGTCCGTGTAGTCGACGCATATCCGCCACTTTCCATTAGCCTTTTTGACTAGCACAACGTTAGCCAGCCAGGTTGTGTAGGGCAGTTCCCTAATAAATCCCGCTTCGAGGAGGGCTTTAACCTGTTTTCTGACTTCGGCTGCTCAGTCGGGAGACATTTTTCGTCTCCTCTGTGCCACGGATTTAGCCTTGGGGTCCACGGCTAGTTGGTGAGACATTAGATCGGGGTCTATTCCTGACATATCGGCAGGTGTGAATGCAAACAAGTCTCTGCTTTGTCTTAGAAGGCGTGAGAGGTCCTCTTTAAGGTCGTCTGGGAGGTTCTTGTTGATGAAAGTATATTCTTCTTTGGTTTGCCCTATTTACAATTTATCCATGTCCCCTTTCTGGTTCCGGCCTAGGTTGACCGTCTTGTCAGGCGTCCAGGTCGGCTAAGAATATGCCGGCCGCGTTGCGAGATTTCTTTCGCAGGGCTAAGCTGGTGTTGTCGCATTCTACTGCGATCTCCCGGTCTCTGTGAATGGTTCCGATGGAGCCATCATCTGCTGTGAACTTCATGAGAAGGTATTTGGTGAAGATGACGGCGGAGAGGTCGTTAATTGTTTTTCTTCTGAGGATGACGTTGTAGGCGGTGGAGTCTTTTAGTACCACGAACTCAGATAGGATTGTCTTCCTTTGGTTTTCCGTTCCTATTGTGAGGGGAAGGACGATGGAACTGTCTGGTTTGAGGAAGTTGTCTCCAAGTCCGGTGACTCCGTTGCGGTGTGTCTGTAGATTGTCGTTGCGGAGTCCGAGTTTGTCGAAGGCTTCTCTGAAGAGGATGTTAGAGTCTGCTCCTGTATCCACCAATATTCTTCTGACTAGCCCGGTTCTGATCTTTGCTGAGATGACAAAAGGGGCGTCTTCTGCCGAGGTGTCGTGTTGGCAGTCTTCGGGGGAGAATGTTACTGCTCTACCGGCGGTGGTGGTCGGTGTTTGGTCTTTGACTGCCAGGATTCTGAGATCTTTCTTGAGTGCCGATTTCGATTTATCCGGGTTGTCCCTGCCTGTGATGACATTTACAATAATGGTCGGGTCTGTCTCTGGGCTTTCCCTGGGGTGTTGTCTCTGTGTCCTCGGGTTGCGTCCTTCTCTTTCAGGTGATCTATCTCTTTCCACAAGCTTTGGTTCCCTGATAATTTTGGCGAACTCGGGGAGTTTCCCGTCTCTTATTGCTTGCTCGAGGGCATCTTTTAAGTCGAAACATTCTTGTGTTCTATGTCCATAACCTCGGTGGCAATCGCAGTATAGAGTTTTGTTGCCGCCGGTTCTTTCCTTGAGTTGTCGGGCTCTTGGGAGGATTCCTCGATCTGCTATTTGGTGGTATATCTCGGTGATCGGGGCCGTTAGGGGGTGTAGTTAGAGAGCTTTCCGACTCTGGGAGGTCAGTTTATGTTTGCTGGTTTGGAGTGTTCCTTCTGGTTATCTCTTGGTGGGTTTGTCGAGGTGCTGCGTTGCCATAATGTGAGTTGCCGTGTTGCCGTTTATTGGCGGCTACGACTTGGCTCACCTCTTCGTTGTTTATGTATTCTTTGGCGACGCCCTAGATCTTGTGCATGGTTCATACCAGTTTAGTAGTGAGGTGCTTCCGGAAGTCTTCATTCATGAGTCTATTGGTTAGGCAGAGGCTTGCGACTGAGTCCGTGAGTCCGTCGACCGTCAAGCATTCGTCGTTGAATCGGTCGAGGTATTTTCTCGTGGACTCGTCTTGTCTCTGGGTGACTCCCAATAGACTGATGGGGTGTTTGGCTTTGGTGATTCTAGTAGTGAACTGTGCCATGAATCTCTGCAAAATATCGTGGAAGCTGGCTATGGATCCGTTGGGAAGGGCGTTGAACTATTTGATCGCGGGTCCAGCCAGGGTTACCGGGAAGGCTCTGCATCGAACCGCGTCGGGGGCCCCTTCCAGGTTCATCCTGGCCTCGAAGGCCGTTAGTTGTTCCTGGGGGTCTTTGGTTCCGTCATACTTCATGTCTGTAGGCTTGTCGAAACCTTTGGGGAGTTTTGCTTTTAGGATTCTCTCAGTGAAGGGGGTAGTTCCCATGATCACGTGGTCGTTTCTTGTGCGTTTGGCTTCTCGATTTTGTCGGTCGTCGTCGGCGTCATGTCGAGGGCTCGGGTCGCGAGATACACTCCGGTTGTGCCTCTTGCCGTGTCGTCGTTTGGGCGACCTGGCGTGTTTTCTGCCATTTGCACCGTGCTGATGTCCTTGGTCGCGAGAGGTGTTGTGATCGTGTCTTTTGTCGTGCCGCCATTCCAACGATCTACTGTGCCTAGCTTCATGGTGGGATCTTGATTAGGACGTCGCGTGGATGCCGTCCTCGATGTGGTGCTTTTCCTTAGTTGGGACTCGTCCCTCGAGTTCTTGTACTCGGAGACAAATGTCTTGGATTAGCTGAGCTGCTTTTTCTCCCAGGTTTTTGGCGATCAGTATTTCGGGATCGTTCTCCTTGTTTTTTGCTATCCTCCCATGGGTAGTAGTCTCTTGGTGTTCGGGGGTTGGGTTCCTCGTTCGGGAGTTATCATGGTGGCTTGGAGATTGCTCCTCGGAGATTGCAAGTCCCCACAGACGGCGCCAATATAGTAGATGCCTCCGGTACGGGTTGAGTGATGGATCGGAAATTTGCGGGTCGAGGCGGATGCCAGATTACTTGGATGGAGCAATGGGTGGCAGTACCTGCAAAAACACTCCGACGCTCAAGTCAGAATAGATCTGAGAGGTAAAAGGGGTGAGGAATGAATGAATACCTGAAGGGACCTGGGTCCTCTATTTATAGGCGACGGTAGTTATCTTATCTTATCTTGTTTGGCTAAGATAAGGGAGACGTTTGAATTCGAAAGTTGGTTAGGAGCTTCAATGGGCCGGTTTCGGGCCTTCTGGAAGGATGATGTGGGTCGGACCCGGATAACCGGGTTCAGAGGTTATGCCGGATGCGGAATCCATAGGTCCGATCCATAACACCTTTAAATGTGATTATGATAATTAACTATGTATTATACATTCTTTTCTAATTTACATTTAATAATTTACCTCTAATAATATATTTAATAATGTAACAATTAGTTTGTTATATCTGTAAAACTTTTAATTATAGTGAAAATATAAGATGTGATGTAGAAAAATAGCTAAAGTGACATAAATATTTTACTAAAAAATATATTTTTTGTTCATTTTTTAGACATGTATCTATTTTTTTCAAGTTATACATTTTAATTGATATAAATTAATGACAATTAAGTGTACAATATGATGCACGGACAATGACACGGACACGGATATGACACGGCACGGGACACGCCGACACGCGGATTTTAAAATCTTACATGACACGGGGACACACATACATATAAAATATAAAATATTTTTTAGATAAATTGTAATGATATTTTGATATTTATTGATATTAAATATAAATTAAAATTTTTAATTATTTTTAATGTCTTATTTTAACTATATCAAGTATTTAAAATATTTTTTGTTTTAATAAATAATAATATATAGTATATCTAAATTTATTTCAAGAATATATGTTAAGAATAAGACTGGACATGCTGACATGTAATGGTATTTATG
>NC_029788.2:10593868-10599705 GCF_000816755.2 Arachis ipaensis
GCATTTGGTGCCTCCTCAGAGTATCCATTATGAGCTTGAGGTCGCTAATGAGCTGTTCGCCAGATTCGGTCTTCGCGAGCATGTCGTCTATGTAAACTTCTAGCTTGTTACTGGATAGGCCTTGGAAAATTTTGTTGACAAGCCTTTGGTAGGTGGCTCCAGCGTTTTTAAGGCCGAAGAAGGGCATGACTGTGTAGTAGTACGTGCCGTCGGGAGTGATGAAGGCCGTTTTCTTTTCGTCAGGTCGGTGCATGGGTATCTGGTTGTACCTGGAATACGCATCCATGAAGCTGAGATATTGGTGGCCGGATGCGGTGTCTACTAGCCCATCGATATTTGGTAGGGGGAAGGCGTCTTTTGGACAGGCTTTATTTAGGTCCGTGTAGTCGACGCACATCCGTCATTTCCCAATTCCTTTTTTGACTAGCACGACATTAGCCAGCCAGGTCGTGTAAGGTAGTTCCCTGATAAAGCCTGCTTCGAGGAGGGCTTTAACCTATTTGTTGATCTCGGCTGCTCAGTCAGGGGATATTTTTTGTCTCCTCTGTGCCACCGGTTTAGCCTTGGGATCTACGGCTAGTCGGTGAAACATTAGGTTGGGGTCTATTCCTGGCATATCTGCGGGTGTGAATGCAAGCAAGTCTCTGCTCTGCCTTAGGAAGCGTAAGAGGTCTTCTTTAAGATCGTACAGGAGGTTCCTGTTGATGAAAGTGTTCTCTTCTTTGGCTTGCCGTATTTGCAGTTTTTCCATGTCTTCTTCTGGTTCCGGCCTGGGTTGTCCATCTTGTCGGGCGTCCAGGTCGGCTAGGAATATGCCAGCCGCGTCGCGGGATCTTTTTCGCAAGGCTAGGCTGGCGTTATCGCATTCTGCTGCGATTTCCTGATCTCCATGGATGGTTCCGATGGAGCCGTCTTCTGCTGTGAACTTCATGAGAAGGTATTTGGTGAAGATGATGGCGGAGAGGTCGTTGTTTGTTTTTCTTTCGAGGATGACGTTTTAGGCGGTGGAGTCTTTGAGGACCACAAACTCGGATAGAATTGTCACTTATGGTGAGGGGAAGGACGATGGAACCGTCTGGTTTGAGGAGGTTGTCTCCGAGTCCAGTGACTTTGTTGCGGTGTGTTTGCAGATTGTCGTTGTGAAGTCTGAGCTTGTCGAAGGCTCCTCTGAAGAGGATGTTAGAGTCTGCTTCTGTATCCACCAGTATTCTTCTGACTAGCCCAGTTCCGATCTTCACCGAGATGACGAAGGGGCGTCTTCCGCCGAGGTGCCGTGTTGGCAGTCCTAGGGGGAGGATGTTATCGCTTTACTGGTGGTGGCGGTTGGGGTTTGGTTTTTGACTGCCAGGACCTTGAGATCCCTCTTGAGTGCTGATTTTGATTTACCCGTGGTGTCTTTGCCTGTGATGACGTTTACGATTATGGTCGGGTCTGTCTCTGGGCTTTCTCTGGAGGCTTGTCTCTGTGCCCTCAGGTTGCGTTCTTTTCTCTCTGGTGACCTGTCTCTTTCTGCACGTTTTGGTTCCCTGATAATTTTGGCGAACTCGGGGAGTTTCCCGTCTCTTATTGCTTGCTCGAGGGCATCTTTTAAGTCGAAACATTCTTGTGTTCTATGTCCATAACCTCGGTGGCAATCGCAGTATAGAGTTTTGTTGCCGCCGGTTCTTTCCTTGAGTTGTCGGGCTCTTGGGAGGATTCCTCGATCTGCTATTTGGTGGTATATCTCGGTGATCGGGGCCGTTAGGGGGTGTAGTTAGAGAGCTTTCCGACTCTGGGAGGTCAGTTTATGTTTGCTGGTTTGGAGTGTTCCTTCTGGTTATCTCTTGGTGGGTTTGTCGAGGTGCTGCGTTGCCATAATGTGAGTTGCCGTGTTGCCGTTTATTGGCGGCTACGACTTGGCTCACCTCTTCATCGTTGATGTACTCTTTGGCGATGTCCTGGATCTCGTGCATGGTCCACACCGGTTTAGTGGTGTGGTGCTTCCGAAAGTCTTCATTCATGAGTCCATTGGTTAGGCAGAGGCTTGCGACTGAGTCCGTGAGTCCGTCGACCGTCAAGCATTCGTCGTTGAATCGGTCGAGGTATTTTCTCGTGGACTCGTCTTGTCTCTGGGTGACTCCCAATAGACTGATGGGGTGTTTGGCTTTGGTGATTCTAGTAGTGAACTGTGCCATGAATCTCTGCAAAATATCGTGGAAGCTGGCTATGGATCCGTTGGGAAGGGCGTTGAACTATTTGATCGCGGGTCCAGCCAGGGTTACCGGGAAGGCTCTGCATCGAACCGCGTCGGGGGCCCCTTCCAGGTTCATCCTGGCCTCGAAGGCCGTTAGTTGTTCCTGGGGGTCTTTGGTTCCGTCATACTTCATGTCTGTAGGCTTGTCGAAACCTTTGGGGAGTTTTGCTTTTAGGATTCTCTCAGTGAAGGGGGTAGTTCCCATGATCACGTGGTCGTTTCTTGTGCGTTTGGCTTCTCGATTTTGTCGGTCGTCGTCGGCGTCATGTCGAGGGCTCGGGTCGCGAGATACACTCCGGTTGTGCCTCTTGCCGTGTCGTCGTTTGGGCGACCTGGCGTGTTTTCTGCCATTTGCACCGTGCTGATGTCCTTGGTCGCGAGAGGTGTTGTGATCGTGTCTTTTGTCGTGCCGCCATTCCAACGATCTACTGTGCCTAGCTTCATGGTGGGATCTTGATTAGGACGTCGCGTGGATGCCGTCCTCGATGTGGTGCTTTTCCTTAGTTGGGACTCGTCCCTCGAGTTCTTGTACTCGGAGACAAATGTCTTGGATTAGCTGAGCTGCTTTTTCTCCCAGGTTTTTGGCGATCAGTATTTCGGGATCGTTCTCCTTGTTTTTTGCTATCCTCCCATGGGTAGTAGTCTCTTGGTGTTCGGGGGTTGGGTTCCTCGTTCGGGAGTTATCATGGTGGCTTGGAGATTGCTCCTCGGAGATTGCAAGTCCCCACAGACGGCGCCAATATAGTAGATGCCTCCGGTACGGGTTGAGTGATGGATCGGAAATTTGCGGGTCGAGGCGGATGCCAGATTACTTGGATGGAGCAATGGGTGGCAGTACCTGCAAAAACACTCCGACGCTCAAGTCAGAATAGATCTGAGAGGTAAAAGGGGTGAGGAATGAATGAATACCTGAAGGGACCTGGGTCCTCTATTTATAGGCGACGGTAGTTATCTTATCTTATCTTGTTTGGCTAAGATAAGGGAGACGTTTGAATTCGAAAGTTGGTTAGGAGCTTCAATGGGCCGGTTTCGGGCCTTCTGGAAGGATGATGTGGGTCGGACCCGGATAACCGGGTTCAGAGGTTATGCCGGATGCGGAATCCATAGGTCCGATCCATAACACCTTTAAATGTGATTATGATAATTAACTATGTATTATACATTCTTTTCTAATTTACATTTAATAATTTACCTCTAATAATATATTTAATAATGTAGCAATTAGTTTGTTATATCTGTAAAACTTTTAATTATAGTGAAAATATAAGATGTGATGTAGAAAAATAGCTAAAGTGACATAAATATTTTACTAAAAAATATATTTTTTGTTCATTTTTTAGACATGTATCTATTTTTTTCAAGTTATACATTTTAATTGATATAAATTAATGACAATTAAGTGTACAATATGATGCACGGACAATGACACGGACACGGATATGACACGGCACGGGACACGCCGACACGCGGATTTTAAAATCTTACATGACACGGGGACACACATACATATAAAATATAAAATATTTTTTAGATAAATTGTAATGATATTTTGATATTTATTGATATTAAATATAAATTAAAATTTTTAATTATTTTTAATGTCTTATTTTAATTATATCAAGTATTTAAAATATTTTTGTTTTAATAAATAATAATATATATTGTATCTAAATTTATTTTAAGAATATATGTTAAGAATAAAACTGGACACGCTGACCCGTGATGGTATTTAGGTGTGTCCAGGCATGTCCGGAGAAGAATTTTTTATTTTTTATTAAGACACAGTTGGACACAGCAGACACGCGTGTTGGACGAATGTCGGTGAATGTCGTATCCGAAATGTGTCCGACACGCGGACACGACAACTCAGCGAGTGTCCGTGCTTTATAACTACAAAACAAAATAGCAATCAAGAAGAAATAAAAATTAAATAAGGCAAATATCATCTAAAAAATTTAGAATATTAATATTTTTTATTTTTATTTTTTAAATTTTAGACTATCACAAACGAATTAAAATAACAAAAAAATATACAATTACCTAAAATATAACATTTGTGTAGCAACTGAAATTTAATTGCCAATATAAAAGTTATATATAATATCATATTATAATCAAATAAATGTTTAATAAAAAACTTTAATATGTATATAATATGATAAAATAAATTGAAAATTGAACTTAATCCTAGTAAGCGTTCAAGTTTAAATTTTCATAAATCAAATTTTATTATGTTTATTTTTTGTCAAAGTGAATTATGCAATAAAAATAAATATAACACCTACAACCTTCTCACTAATACGATAAGATGATCATCATAAGTGTTTTTTAGTACAAATTAAACAGAACAACATATCATAATAAAGAAATAATCAAATCCAAAAAAGTTATAAAATACCTTTCATGCACTACGACCATTAGCATTGAAGAAACTTTAACCATTTATTCTTTTATTAACCATATTATATCATGCACTACAACCATTAGCATTGAAGAAACTTTAACCTTTTATTCTTTTATTAACCATATTATTTATTCTGCATTTCACCTACGAATAGGCCAAGGACAAAATTCATGTTTATTAAGCCTTTCAAATCCCATATATTCTTGTCAAACACAATATTATTATGCGTCATCCACACACATTAAAGAACTAAAAATAACAAAATCATCCCCTTTTTTTTATAAAAACTACTAAATAAAAGAATCATTGGTAAAAAGATAAGATTCTCTTATAATATATATGACTTTTTATGATGATAAAATAAAAATGAAAGATATAAAATAATATTGTGTATATTTAAGTTAATTTTAATTTTTTTAATAACTAAATTTGTTATAACGTAATCAATAAACAATGACAGTTAATACGGATTGGATATGTTTTGGGTATAATATATGTTTTATTATTCTGTACGAAATAATAATAGTTTTAATTTATATATTTATTATTGAATATTAAAAATAAAAAATATTTGTATTGTTAGTATTTTTTTAACCTTACTTAACTCCAATCGTGATTAGGACTAAAAACTTGCCCACCTCGTCGTTGAAAATAAATGTAATATAATCAGTTTTTATCTGATAGTGCTATATATTGGCATAATCATAGGAGAATTAACTTTAGCGAGTTAACAACATGGTGTTTAGTTACCACAGGAGTATTTTTATATATAAAATTATCAATTAACTATGTATGGCTTCTAATAAAAATAATATATTCAACATAGATATTATTTGTTAGGTAAAAAATAACAGATTAACAAAGAAAATTAATTACAATGAGTATATTCATTTTAACAAACATTATTCTTCTATCCAATACTATAAAAAATACTATGACCACCCTGAAGGACTACAGGTTTAACTTCCATCGACAGCGATAGAATGGCTAAATTGAGACATTTTTCGGTTATACTGTTATAGTATTCTTCAAACAAATAATTAATGAAACATTCATTCATACCTTTTCATTTTGAGTACATTTATACATAAAAAAAAATTATACATATTAAAAAAAGAAAAGATCATGATTATTATCTAATAAAATTAATTTGTATTTATTTAATTTAATTTGAATAACTAAAAAATCATTTTATTTTAG
>NC_029788.2:10600431-10616217 GCF_000816755.2 Arachis ipaensis
TATATAATCAAGTTAATTAGTTGATATAGTTAATTTATCATAATTAATTGTATTTAATGAGTTAAAAAAATAAATCGCTAAACAGTCTTAAAAACATGTTACGTTAGCTCCATCATTAAGTAAACATGATTTTTATATAATAGAATAGATAATAAATAGAGAGATGAGAATATGATATGTAACATATTTTAATCATAAAATTGATAATATATAATAGATTTTTTATGAATCTTTATTGCTTGTTCGTTGTTAATTTTTATGTTATTACTTAATAAATTTGACTTATAAAACTATCAAGTACCTAATATTATGGTTTAATTAATAAGAATGATAACGTTAATATTTTTTCATAAGCCTTGTTATTATTTATAAATACGAAAGAGCCATAAATAAATTTATTTCCTTAATGAATGTTATTTTTGTTGTAAAATTTTATATTATTTTTAAAATTTTAGCATAATTGAGCCTAATTTTTACATTTTAAAATCAATTTATTCAAAAAAAATAAAATATAAATCACATTATTATTACAAAATTATTTTATTAACATAATTAGTGGTGCTTACTTGAACAATTAAATTTAGCTTCTAATGATATTAAAGTCAACATATTCTATTGTCTTGTGCCTTCAAAGAATTTATAAGATTGACATAAAAATCTAACAACCGAAAAATAAAATTCATTACAATGGGTATATCTATAACAATATATAATACTAAAATAGAGTTTTGGGTGTCCAACTTTATGTTCCAATATTGCCCTTAATGATAGAAGTTCTCCGTACATGCATGCGTCGGTTACTTTAAATAAAAAAACTTCCACCGTTAACAACAACACATATTCTTCTATCTCATTTTTATTCCGTGTTTTTACTAATAACTGTACAAACGCGTAACCTCTTTTTCAATTCTTCATTTCATTAATTTATCCTTTTCAATTTTTCTTAATTCTCTTCTCCATTCTGAATCTACTTCTCTATATATAACAATTATTTGGATGAATTTTTATGGTTTTATGAACTAAATAACAACGATACCAAATGTTGATTTTTGATGCCAGGTATAAAAGGAGGAAAAGAATAATTAGCAGTAATAAATAATTTTTTATAGATCTTATTATTTTGTTTTGGGTATATTCTATATGTGAGTACTTTATACAAGAGTTTGATCTCATTCTTCTGTTATTAATTTTTTTATCTCATTATTGGATTCGTAGTTCTTTTACTCTCACCACTAGATGCACTTTTCTATATTTTTACTATTGTCATCATTCTCCTTCTTTTAACATTGTGATTGTATCGCTTCCATTCACTACAATTACAAATTATTACCTTTTAGTTAAATCTTAATTTTTAAAATCTTTTTGTATTGAATGATATTATTTTTTTATTTTTAAATTATTGATTATGTAAAGTATTGTGATTAAAATTTGAGTATATAAATATTTATTTTTAAATTAAATTAAATAAATTATATAACAAAAAATTTAATGATTTTGTATTCCACAATATTGTTTGGTATATAACCCTGATTATTTGATGAGTTTAATTTTAATAGCATTATGTAATTAGATGCATGTCAAACTATTTTACACTAATAGAACATCAAAATTAAATTCTTATTTGATTAACATCAATTCTATGTTAGTTCATATTATTTTTTTTACTGAATATTAGATAACATATAACATTGAAGATGTGGTAGGATAAAAATATTTATTAATTAATTTTTTTAAATAACCTGATAACACAATAAACATCTAAATTTTTTATTATATATTTTTTAACGTTTCAACTTTTACGATATTATACAGCCTAATTTAAATAGCCAAAACATAGTAAAATAAGTAACAAGAAGATATATAATTTTACTTTTTGTTACGTGGTACAAAGATGATATAATAATATAATAAATTGTAATAAAAATAAAGTAAAATAAATAAAAACAAAAAGATATAAAATTTTACTTTTTGTTCTGTGGTACAAAGATAAAATAATAATATAATAAACTGTAATATTCTGGTACAAAAGAACATATCAAGAGCTTTCTATTTTTTTATTTTAATTTTGTTAAAAATACTAATATCATTTACTTTTAACTTTTAACTTTCAAGATAAATGCAAAGATGTGACCTTTTGTACATTAGATAATTTAAAAAATTTATTATAGAAGAAGTTAAGAATATGAGTGAGTGAGAGATAGAGAGAATTTTTTAACATATTAAATTTGCGTTATATCAAGTGATGATTAAGAAATAAATTAAAACTCTAGATTTAAAAAATGTCTCTCTTTTTACAATGTTTCACCTTAAGTAATTATTTTTTTTATAGGTAGTATTTAAGTGACAAACAAAATAATATGAAGGTTCGTATTAGATTATGAAAACTAATGTCATCCTTATAGTAGGATCACATTATTTTAAAACATGAAAAATATTATAATAAAATATAATTAATTAATATAGTTTAAACAAACGTACAACTTATATAAAAGTAGTCAAATATAAGAAACAATGATAGTCTTTTATTCTAAGGGCCTATATTAAATTGCAACTTAAATTTATAATTATTAGTTAAAAACTTACAATAATGTACTATTTTTATTAAATTAGTTAAAAATAATATATTTTGATATTATTTTTATGGATTATTGACATCAAATTTTGATAATTTGAGCAAAAATTTTGAATGTTTTATGTCGTACATCTTTTTTAATAGAATAATAAGATAACTTAAAATGCACAACAAGAAAAAAATATTATTTTTATACATCTAGATATTCAAAAGACACAAAAATCAATTCTTTTAACAACACTTTAACGACTGATAAAAGTTAACACAATAAATTATTATAGATTAAAGTGATAGACAAGATTGAAAGTTACGGTAATGGTACTTGATGATCATTAATTACGATCGGGTGAATAGAAGGTGAGAGGAGAAGAAGAAAATGAGAAGGAGAACAATGCAATAATAGTGTGTGATATGGAAAATAAAAGTAAGAGAAAATAATGCTGTGTGATACAATAAGAAGATATAATAAAAGTATAAATTAATAATTAAAAAAATAATAAAATTAAAGATAATTTAATAAATTGAAAATAAAATTTAAAAAACAAATCATCCCTATAACAAGAAATCAATTTAATTGAATAATCTTGAATCGTTTATATAGTTATTTCTATGATCAATAAATCTGACAGTTTTTCAAGACTCAAAAAGTTATTGATAAGAAGATGTATGATGAATTACGAAAATTTTTCTCAGGTACATAATTTTTATATTCTTCTATTTTTTGTTTATTAATTATTCTTATAGTTTGATATTCAAAAATGAAAAAAATAAGCATTTTTATTTCTTCTGTTTTTTTATTATTTATAGGAAAATGAATGTCTCTTTAGATTTAGATCCATATTTTGGTCCATCACTTAAAAAAGATGAAGATAAATATAAATATCTATGAAATTTAAATAAAAATGATCTTTTATAAATAACTAATATGTATTTTGGTTTATATATCACTGCTAATTATTCTTTTCCTCCTTTTATACCTGGCATCGAAAATCAACATTTGGCATCGTCGTTATTTAGTTTATAAAACCATAAAAATTCATCCAAATAATTGTTATATACAAAGAAGCACATTCAGAATGGAGAAGAGAATTAAGAAAAATTGAAAAGGATAAATTAATGAAATGAAGAATTGAAGAAGAGGTTACGCGTTTCTACAGTTATTAGTGAAAACACAGAATGAAAATGAGATAGAAGAATATGTGTTGTTATTAACAGTGGAAGTTTTTTTATTTAAAGTAACCGAGGCATGCATGTACGGAGAACTTCTATCATTAAAGGCAATATTGGAACATAAAGTTAGATACCAAAAATTCTGTTTTGGCATTATATATACTAGCGGCTCAACAGGCACTGCCGTGCCTGTTCAGCCGCTTTTTTATTGAGTTAAAAAAATATTTTTATATTTTTATTTTTAAAATTATAAATTTAATATCAATAATTAAAAAATAAATTATGAAAAATTAAAATATTTTAAATGATTTAATATAGATAAAGATTTACTAATATTATTTACAAATTAGTTATTTATTATTAATTAAATAAATATACAGAATTTTTATCCATATTTGAACCATTCGGTCTGTTACTTGGACCAATTCTACTGTTATTACAAGTATCTGAATATTTAAAAAATTTATTATTAGCATGAAAATATACTGTAAAATATAATTCATATTAAATGATATATACTAACAACATAAATTTATTAATGAAAAGTATCACTTAGAGTACCTGACACAGAGTATTGATGAGCGGGCATATTTGTGATATCTTGTAATGGTGTTGTCATATTAGTTAGACCACTCGATGTGTCAATTTATTTTCTTCATCTAATACTCTCTCGTAACTGGTTGCCTCTGTTCTTCGCTCATGTTTTGTCTTCGTCGCCTAACATAGTCTTGCCAAGTCGATCGAGCACTTCCACGTGAATCTTCCATTGATATCCTGTCAACTGTAATTAATCAAAACAAACATATAAACATAGTTTTACACTTATATTTAATGACAAAAATAAATTATATTACGTTTTACGTTATATTTAGATGAAGTGAGAATGATCCATGAGAAGATGAATGAAAAACGAAGGAAGTTACGTGAATAAAGAAAAAAAAAAGATAATAGTAATGTGAAGTGAGAGAGAGTAAGGAAAAAAGAGATAATTATAGAAGTTACGTGGATTTATGAGATAAGAAAGAACGTGAATAAAAATGAGATAGTGGGAGTTTTGTAACATGAAATAACTGACGTATATTAGGGTAGGTTATTAGGAAGGATAAAAGTGGAAAAAAATTTGGACACCAAAACAAGTTTTGTCATTATATATTGTTATAGATAGATAATTGTTGTTACGATGGGTAACCGGAAATTGATGGGTTGGACTCGTTGGGTTGGCCCAATCGTCTGAGGAAGGAAGCCTTCGAGCGGGTTCGCGTCTTTGGAGCCTCCGTCCGACTTGGGAGTGTGAGAGAATGGGAGGTGGTACCTGCAAAGACATTCCGATGCCTAAGTCAGCAAGGGTGTGAGCAGGTCTAGAGAGTATTGGGACTTAGTAATACCTGAGGGGTGTCAGAGTATTTATAGTGGTGAACCAATAACCACTGTTGGAGTAGTTCCACCTTTAAAGGGGGAATAACCATCCCTTTATCTTAGGAAAGTTGGGATATGGCTCCTGGAAGTGGGTTGAGAGATTTTTGGGGCAGTTACTCATTTGGAATGAGTGTTATCTGCCAGCTGATCTTCGTCCCCGACTTCTTTAAAGCAAGTCGTGATAAGAACCGACTTCTTTGGGGGGAAGGTCGGTATAAAGTGAGGGTCAATCCTTTAGATTGGGCCTCTCATTGGGTTCTGGGCCTTAGCATTGGGTTAGGGTATGAACAGTGCCCCTACTCGAGCCCAATTTCTTTTAAGAGTTGGGGTCGAGTATTTTAACTCGGGATCATAGCCGACCTGATAAGGAACCGATGTGTTTTAAAAATTCTCAACAGTCGCGTCTAATCAAAACGTCGCGTCCGTTAGGAATTTGCGTATTCATACGCGGGAATCAGTTACATTGGGAACGGTGCACCTCTTTAAATGACGGCCTCTGTTTTTACCATTATGCCCCTAACGTATTTATAAATACTTTCCCTCTCTTTTTTTGTTTCGTTTCTGAAAACTTTCGTACTTCGTCTCCTCTATTCAAAAGAAGCACTTGTTCGAAGGGATTCCTCTTTCTCTGAGCCTTCTACTGCCCTATCCTTTTTCAAGCAAATGTTAGTTCTTTTCTCTACTCTCTTTTTACGAAATGCTTTTGTTTCCATGTTTTTATTTTGAGAGGAGGGTTGACTTATAGGCTTCTAGTGACTCTGTTTTATTTGAGGTTTTGGTCCCAGGCTTCTTTAGAGATCCTGTTTTTTATCCTTTTTCTTTTTCCTTTATAGGTTTCGCTATCCCCCTTTTTTCTAGAAAAAGATTTCTTCTGTAGAACTTCTCGCTCAGTGGGTGGATGTCACGGTTCTGCGGGAAGAACCTTTTGTAGATACTGACTTTATCACCAATCTTCGCACTCATCATAGGATTTGTGCTTCTGATGAGGATGAGCCAAAATACGAACTGGTTGTCCCGGGTCTAGAAGACCGGGTTTGTTTTGGAAGGGCTTCTGACGAGGACCCTCATTTCTTTTTTATGTATGAGAGTCTCTTCACTCGACTAGGAGTTTTTCTATCGTTTTCTTCTTTTGAAATTTCTGTTTTACACCAATGCCGTGTCGCTCCTACTCAGCTCCATCCCAATTCGTGGGATTTTTTGAAGGTTTACCAACTTATCAGCCAGGCTCTGGATTTTCCGACCTCTTTGAGGATTTTTTTTTTACCTTTTTCATATGACTAAGCCCTTTAGTGGGCAAAATAATAAACAACAGTGGGTATCTTTCTGGGCTATTCAAGGTCGGAGAGTCTTTAATCTTTTTGACGAATCCTTCCATGATTTCAAAAATTTATTTTTTTAAAGTTCAAGCTGTAGAGGGTCACCACCCTTTTTTCCTGGATGAAAATTCTGTTCCTCGCTTTCCTTTATACTGGCTGGAGGCTTCTCCTGTGGAGAAGTATGGTTTGGACGACCTAGATGAGGTCGAGGAGGCTGTCGTGGGGTTCCTCTGAGAAGTTTGGGGGAGGGCCCCTTATTTGGATACAAAGAAATTTTTTCAAGGGTCCCCGAGTTATGTTCGGGCCCAGATAGGTAGATAGAATTGTTCCTTAATTATTCCGACTTGTTTTTTACTTTCTAATTCTGGGATTCTGACTTCCTTGTGAATTGATCATTTGTCTTTTTCTTTTCAGAAATGGTGAAGAAAGCTTTTGCCTCCTCTTATCAGAAAGTCCAGGATGCTAAGAAAAGATCTCAGGCGCGGGTGGACGCGGCAAGGGCTTCTGGCGATCTTCCCCCTCCTCATCCTCCTCACAACTTGGGGACTTCCTCCCGTCCTATTATGGTATCCTCCTCCTCTACTTATTCTCTTCCTTCTCCTCCCCCTTCGTCCTGAACTTCCCCTGACCCTGAGAAGAAGAAACGGAAGACCTCTGGTTCTTCTTTCGGGGCTGCGTTTGATGGTCCTCAATTTGTCCAAACCCACCTTTTTCCTCATTCAACCATTAGTATGGATGATGCTATGGTTCGGAACCATCTAAACCTCATAGTTCAGGGAAGCATATGGGCGGCTGGGGTTTGTACCAAACTCCTGGATATTTTTGAACATACTCCCCTCAGTTCTTTGGGTTCCACCCCAAGAGTCGAGGAACTTGAGGGGAGAATTTCTTTATATCAGGAGGAGGAGAAGAGGTTGAAGGAGGAGATTACCAAGCTAAAGGAGGAGAAGGATAAGGTTCAGGAAAGGGAGAAAAAACTGATGGGCCAGTGTACCATGGCGGAGGACCTTAAGGAGAAGGCGGAGCAGAATTACATCAGACTTTTTACAGAGAACTTGGACCTAAAAAAGGAGCTCTCTGGGTATCGAGACGCCTATCAGGACCTGGAGGATTCGATTACTAAGGGGCAGAGGAGGCATGGAGGATCTTTAGGGAGCAAGTCGGAGTCATTGCTCCCGACTTGGACCTCTCTCCTTTGGATCCTGACAAGATTGTGGTGGATGGTGCAATTGTTTTCCCTCCCCGACCTGAGACGGACTCCGAGTTAAAGACTCGAGGGCAAAGGATAATTGAGTCTCCTCATCGGGGTGATATTCCGAGTTCTTCAGGGGTCCCTCCTGAGGTCCTTGTTCAGCCTGCTCCGACTTCTGCCGACGCGGCCGCATGCTTAGCGCGAAAAGGCAGTGACGCGAACGCGTGACTGACGCGGACGCGTGCCTTGGGCAGAATACAAATGACGCGTATGCGTAACCTACGCGAACGCATGACAGACGCCACGCACCAGAAACTGTAGAAAACACTCCCAACGATTTCTAAAACCCTTTCTGGCCCAGATCCAAGTCTAGAAAGCACAGATTAGAGGTTATAAAGTGGGGGAATGCATCCATTCAAAAAGGAGGTCGATCATTATTCACTTTTCATAATTTAGATGTAGTTTTTAAAGAGAGAGAGGTTCTCTCCTCTCTCTTAGGTTTTAGGATTAGGATTCCTCTTAAAGGATTTAGGATTTCAACTCTTCATCAGGTTCAATATTTCTTTTACTTTATATTTCTCTTCTACTTTCAGATACTTCAATGCTCTCATTTAATTACTTATGTTGTCAAATTGGCTTATGAACTCTTTATGTTTGGATTAATTTTCTTTTATTAAATACAATTGAGGTATTTCAGATTTATGATTCTTATTTAGTTTTTCTTTCTATATTCTTGGCTTTAATTGATTAACTGGAGGCTCTTGAGTTATTAAACTTATCGTGATTGTTGATTAATTCCTCTAATTGACTGGAATTCCACTAACTCTAGTCTTTCCTTAGGAGTTGGCTAGGACTTGGGAATCTAATTAATTAGTCCACTTGACTTTCCTTCGCTTTAGGTTAACTAAGTGGGGTTAAACTCAATTCTCATAAGAATAACTAGGATAGGACTTCCGAATTTTCATACCTTGCCGAGAGTTTATTTTATAATTATTTATTTATTTTACTTGTCATTTAAATTACTTGTTCCTTACTTTCAAAACCCCAATTTACAAAACTCATAACCAATAATAAGAACATACCTCCCTGCAATTCCTTGAGAAGACGACCCGAGGTTTGAATACTTCGGTTATCAATTTTTAAGGGGTTTGTTACTTGTGACAACTAAAACATTTGTATGAAAGGACTTTTGTTGGTTTAGAAGCTATACCTGCAACGAGGATTTATCCGCGAATTTCTAGACCACGCAAAAGTTCTCTCTTCAAAATGGCCCCCCCCCCCCATTTTTTTAAACAATTTATCTTTATGTTTAGTTTGTGGTGGTTACTCTCTGACAATTTTATGGCCTTCTTTGGCCATAAACAAAATTAAAAATACACTTTTTTGGATAAGGGTTTTAGGTTATCTTTTTGTGCTGATGTGCATGCCTTTTTGCTTCGGTTCTTTTGGGAACCTCTTTCGATCTTTCTTATTTCCAAAAACCTTTTGCCATTTTAAAAAGGCTCTGACCTAGGCTGAACATCCTTTGTTTAAACTTGCTTGAACTTTTTCTAAAGTTTTTGGGATAGTATTCGGCCTTTGGTTTTTGGTGTATTTTCTTATCTCTTTTTTGGGTTGTTCCTTTGTACTCAATTTTGGGTTTTATTGAGCTTCATAACTTAGGTTATTTTTGCGATGCATTTTATTCGTTCTCAGTTTTTTGACTTTGAGGTCGATTAATATCTGAGTTCTTTTTATGATCTGC
Organism: Arachis ipaensis; assembly: GCF_000816755.2. Taxonomy (NCBI): domain Eukaryota; kingdom Viridiplantae; phylum Streptophyta; class Magnoliopsida; order Fabales; family Fabaceae; genus Arachis; species Arachis ipaensis. The sequence continues at coordinate 10,609,842 of NC_029788.2, forward strand.
TTATATAACCTCTTTACGCCGACTTGTACCTTGTCGTTTTATCCTGACGACCATCTAGATCGGTTCATAGGATTTTCACGCTTTGTCGAGCTTAAGTCAGCGCATTTCGTAGAAAGAGTAAAAAAGTAAAAAGGAATTCATAAGAGATATTGTAAAAGATCTTTATTTATTGCAAAGGTACTTTATTGCTACTAAGGGCTTTTGACAATTTGTAGCCCCTTAGTCTCTACTTTGATGCCTCGTTAAAAACCCCCTCCAGAAAAACCCTTTCTTTTTTGGGAAAAAACCGTGAAGTTGGGAAAAGAGTACATCAGGGAGTAGAGTTCGCTTTTAACTATAGTACATTTTCATATTACAAGCATGTCATGATCTTGGTAACTCGGTGCCGTTTAAGTCGGTCACTTTATAATAACCTTTTCCTAAGACCTCACTAATTTTGTATGGTCCCTTCTAATTAGCAGCGTGCTTCCCTTCCCCAGATTTGTTGACTCTAATATTGTTTCTGATTAAGACCAAGTCATCTGGGGTGAAACTCCTTCGAATGACTTTTTTGTTGTATCTGGTAGTCATCCTTTGCTTCAATGCCTCTTCTCTTATCTGGGATTGCTCTCGGACTTCAGGGAGCAGTTCAAGTTCCTCTTTGTGCCCCTATATGTTCCCAACCTCATCATGAAAGATCACCATTGGACTTTGCTCGTCGATTTCTACTAGTATCATGGCTTCCACACCATAGACAAGTCGGAAGGGTGTTTCCCCTGTGGCAGACTGTGGCGTCGTCCGGTAAGCCCATAACACTTGGGGGAGCTCCTCAGCCCAAGCTCCTTTTGCATCTTGCAACCTTTTCTTCAATCCTGCCAGTATGACCTTGTTAGCTGCCTCGACTTGTCCATTTGCTTGTGGATGTTCCACCGAGGTGAACGGGTGTTTGATCTTCATACTGGCTACCAAGCTTCTGAAGGTAGAGTCGGTGAACTGAGTTCCATTATCCGTGGTGATGGAATGAGGTATCCCATACCTTGTGATAATATTTTTGTAGAGGAACCTCCGAATTCTCTGGGCAGTGATGGTGGCTAATAGTTCTGCTTCTATCCACTTTGTGAAGTAGTCTATTCCCACAATTAAGTACTTTACTTGTCCTGGGGCTTGGGAAAAAGATCCTAACAGATCCATCCCCTATTTTGCAAAAGGCCATGAAGAAGTTACACTGATGAGCTCCTCGGGGGGAGCTACATGGAAATTTGCATGTATTTGGCATGGCTGACACTTCTTCACAAAGACTGTGGCATCCTTTTGCAAGGTCGGCCAATAGAACCCAGCTCGGATTATCTTCTTGGCCAGCGACCTAGCTTCGAGATGATTCCTGCAGATTCCATTATGAACTTTCTCTAACACTTTAGTTGTCCTTGAGGTCGAGACGCATTTTAGCAATGGTGTTGATATTCCTCTTTTATAGAGGATATTTTTCACCAGAGTGTAGTGTTGTGCTTCCCTCCGAATTTTCTTGGCCTCTTTTTCCTCTTTGGGGAGGATGTCGAATTTTAGGTATTCGACTAAGGGATTCAACCATCCAAGATTTAGCCCGGTTATTTCAAGGACATCTTGTTTTCCTTCTGTTTTAACTACAGAGGGTTCTTAGAGAGTTTCCTGGATCAAGCTTCTATTATTTCTCCCTGGTTTGGTACTCGCTAACTTGGAGAGGGCGTCTGCTCTGCTATTAAGATCCCGGGTGATATGTCTGACCTCGGTTTCTACAAAGCGCCTAAGGTACTCTAAAGTTTTGTCCAAGTATCTCTTCATATTTGGGTCTTTGGCCTGATACTTTCCATTTATTTGGGAGGTTACTACTTGAGAGTCGCTGAATATCATCACTTTTGTTGCACCGACTTCTTCTGCCAACCTTAAACCTGCGATCAGAGCTTCGTATTCTGCCTGATTATTGGAGGTTGGGAATTCAAATTTGAGGGAAACCTCTATTTGTGTTCCCCTTTCATTAACCAGTATTATGCCTGCGCCGCTTCCTGTCTTGTTTGAGGATCCGTCTACGTATAGTTCTCATGTAGTTGGCTTTTCCTCCTGATCTCCCGCATACTCTGCTATGAAGTCGGTGAGGCATTGGGCTTTAATTGCCGTCCGGGTTTCGTACTTTAAGTCGAACTCGAAGAGCTCTATTGCTCACTGAACCATTCTTCCCGCAATATCCGTCTTTTAGAGGATTTGCTTCATGGGTTGGTTCGTTCGAACTCTTATTGTGTGAGATTGGAAGTAAGGTTGTAACCTTCGTGAGGCTATTACTAGGGAGTAAGCGAACTTCTCTAGTTTGTGGTATCTTAGTTTAGGGCCTTGTAGAACTTTGCTGGTGAAGTACACAGGATACTGCCCGACCACATCTTCTCGATCGTATCAGGGCTGATGCTATAGCTTTGTCTGCTACGGACAAATATAGGACAAGCTCTTCCCCAATTAGAGGTCAGGTCAGGATTGGGGGCTGGCTCAAGAACCTTTTGAACTCCTGGAATGCTTCTTCACACTCTGGAGTCCATTCGAACTGGCATCCTTTTCGTAGTAGAGAGAATAGTGGAAGGGATCTTAATGCTGATCCTGCTAAGAACCTGGAGAGGGCTGCAAGTCGGCCATTCAATTGTTGGACCTCTCTTAAGCAAGTTGGACTTTTGATTTCTAGGATGGCTTTGCACTTGTCGGGATTGGCTTCGATCCCTCTTTGGGTTAGCATAAATCCTAGAAATTTTCCAGCCTCCACCGTGAAGGTGCATTTTGCGTGATTTAGCCTCATCCCATGTGACCTTATGGTGTTGAAAACTTGCGAGAGATCTGTCAAGAGGTCGGTTTCTTCCTTGGTTTTCACCAACATATTGTCTACGTAGACTTCCATTAAGTTCCTGAGGTGGGGGGCAAACACCTTATTCATCAACTTTGGTATGTGGCCCCAGCATTCTTTAATCCAAATGGCATGACCACGTAGCAGTAGTTCGCTCTAGGCGTGATGAATGATGTTTTTTCTTGGTCCGGCTTGTACATCGGGATTTGGTTGTATCCCGAGTAAGCATCCATGAACGACAAGTATTGATACCCCGAGCTGGAGTCTACTAGAGTATCAATGCTCGAAAGTGGATAAGGGTCTTTGGGACATGCTTTATTTAGGTCGGTATAGTCAACGCACATCCTCCACTTGCCATTTTACTTTTTGACTAGCACCACGTTTTCTAGCCATGTCGGATACTTGACCTCCCTGATGAAGCCGGCCTCTAAGAGCGCTTGTATCTGTTCTTCCACTGCTTGAGCCCTTTCTGGACCGAGCTTACGCCTTCGCTGCTGTACAGGTCGCGATCCAGGGTATACTGAGAGCCTGTGGGACATGAGCTCGGGGTCTATCCCTGGCATGTCGGAAGCTTTCCAGGCAAAGAGGTCGGAATTATCTCGTAAGAGCTTTGTCAACCTCTGCTTTAGGTTTTTTTCTAGGCTGGCTCCTATATTGGTATTTTTTTCTTCCTCCTTGTCGACCTGTATTTCCTCAGTTTTTCCCTCCGGTTGCGGTTGCAGCTCTTCTTTGGCTCTTGCTCTGCCAAGTTCGATGGTGTGAACTTCTTTACCCTTTCCTCTCAGGTTCAGGCTTTCATTGTAGCATTTTCTTGCTAATTTTTGGTCACCCCGTACCGTTGCTATCCCCGCGTATGTTGGAAATTTTATGCAAAGGTGAGGGGTAGACACTACCGCTCCGAGTCGATTCAGGGTAGTTCTGCCAATCAAGGCATTATATGCTGACCCGACGTCGATGACTATAAAGTCTATGCTCAGAGTTTTGGATTTTTCCCCCTTTTCAAAAGTCGTATGGAGGGGTAGGAATCCTAGTAGTTTTATTGGCATGTCGCCTAGCCCGTACAGGGTATTAGGGTAAGCCCTTAACTCCTTTTCATCCAACCCTAGTTTGTCGAACGCAGGCTTGAAAAGGATGTCTGTTGAACTCCCCTGGTCTACTAAAGTTCTGTGGAGATAGGCATTTGCCACGATCATGGTTATCACTACTGGATCATCATGTCCAGGGATTACTTCTTGCCCATCCTCCTTTGTAAATGAGATGGTTGGGAGGTCGGGTGCTTCGCTCCCGACCTGGTAAACTCGCTTGAGGTGTCTCTTGCGAGATGACTTGGTGAGTCCCCCTTCTGCAAATCCCCCCGAGATTATATGTATGTGTCTCTCGGGAATTTGTGGAGGTGGGTCTCTTCTGTCCCCGTCATCTCGTTTTTTTCCATGATTGTCCGACCTTTCCATGAGATATCTGTCAAGTTGGCCTTCCCTGGCCAAGTTTTCTATCACATTTTTGAGGTCGTAGCAATCATTTGTTGAGTGACCATACATCTTATGGTACTCACAGTAATAGCTGCGGCTTCCTCCCTTTTTGTTTTTGATAGGCCTAGGAGGTGGCAGTCTTTCAGTATTGCAGATTTCTCTGTATACATCCACTATGGAAAATTTTAGAGGAGTATAAGAGTGATATCTCCTCGGCCTGTCGGGACCGACCTCTTCTTTTTTCTTGGGCTCCCTTTCTTTCTCATTTGCTGAGTGAGGGTGTCCAGGTCGCCAACTTGGCTCTCGTAATCTGGCATTCTCCTCCATGTTGATGTACTTTTCTGCTCTCTCTTGTACATCACTCAAGGAGGTGGGGTGCCTTTTTGATATGGACTGAGAGAAGGGACCTTCTCTAAGTCCATTTAATAGCCCCATGATGACTGCCTCTATGGGTAGGTCTTGAATCTCCAAGCACGCTTTGTTGAACCTTTCCATGTAATCTCGTAAAGGTTCTCCGACCTCCTGTTTTACTCCCAGGAGGCTTGGTGCGTACTTTACCTTATCCTTCTGAATGGAAAATCGCATTAAGAACTTTCGCGAGAGGTCCTCAAAACTGGTGACCGGCCTTGGAGGGAGGCTATCGAACCACTTCATTGCTGCTTTTGATAAGGTGGTCGGGAAAGCTTTGCAACGAGTAGCATCAGAAGCATCAGCCAGATACATCCGACTTTTAAAGTTGCTTAAATGATGCTTGGGGTCTGTGGTTCCGCCGTAGAGGTTCATATCAGGGCTTTTGAAGTTCCTTGGAACTTTTGCCCTCATTATGTCCTCACTGAACGAATCCTCTCCTCCCAAGGGTGACTCTTCTCGGTCGCCGCAGGAGTTCTGATTTCTAAGGGAGGATTCTAGTTTTAAGAGTTTTTCCTCTAACTCATTTCGCCGCTCTATTTCCTTTCTTAGATTCCTCTCTGCTTCCCTTTGTCGTTCTAGCTCCTGTTTCAGCTGTTCCAAACGACCTTGGTGGCCATGGACCAATCCCATTAGCTCGGTCGCATGGGGTGGTCCTTCTTTTCCTGATTCGCGTCCCTCCGAGGAGTTTACCTTTGGATTTTTTAACCCAGAGGTGCCTTCTCTATATTGGTCGTTGGCTCCCTGGTGGAGGGTCAGGTCCGCGTCATTGTTTCCGGTGTCCAGATTTTCTTGTTCTGAATCGGACGCCGTATGATCATCTTCTGGTGAATTGTCCGCCATTATTGGTTGATCTCTCGGATCCCCGGCAACGGCGCCAATGTTACGATGGGTAGCCGGAGATTGATGGGCTGGACTCGTTGGGTTGGCCCAATCGTCTGAGGAAGGAAGCCTTCGAGCGGGCTCGCGTCTTTGGGGCCTCCGTCCGACTTGGGAGTGTGAGAGAATGGAGGTGGTACCTGCAAAGACACTCCGATGCCTAAGTCAGCAAGGGTGTGAGCAGGTCTAGAGAGTATTGGGACTTAGTAATACCTGAGGGGTGTCAGAGTATTTATAGTGGTGAACCAATAACCACCGTTGGAGTAGTTCAACCTTTAAAGGGGGAATAACCGTCCATTTATCTTAGGAAAGTTGGGATATGGCTCATGGAAATAGGTTGAGAGATTTTTGGGGCAGTTACTCATTTGGAATGAGTGTTATCTGCCAGCTGATCTTCGTCTCCGACTTCTTTAAAGCAAGTCGTGATAAGAACCGACTTCTTTGGGGGAAGGTCGGTACAGAATGAGAGTCAATCCTTTGGATTGGGCCTCTCATTGGGTTCTGGGCCTTAGCGTTGGGTAAGGGTATGAACAATTGTGTACTTTTATAATTTAACATTTTAAAGATTTTTTTATAATAATTTTAATTTTAACAAAATATAATATAAATAAAGTCACGTTAATATTAAAATAATAAAAAAATATTTATTTAATAAATTTTAAAAATAAATAATATATTAACAAAAATTAAAAATAATTTCTTAAAAAATAATAGAAAAGCGGCTGAACAGGCACAATAGTGCCTGTTGAGCCGCTAGTATTTATAAAAAACAAATCAAAATTTA
>NC_029788.2:10616361-10626008 GCF_000816755.2 Arachis ipaensis
CTGTTGAGCCGCTAGTTAATTTTATTAAATATTCTTCTATTCAATACTATAAAAAATACGCTGGCCTACAGATTTAATTTCCATCAACAGTGGTAGAATGTATGAATTGAGATATTTTCGAGCTATAATATTCGTCAAATAATCAATCAATGAAACATTCACTCGTGCCTTCTCATTTTGAGTATATTTATACATAAAAGAAATTTTACATAAAAAAAGAAAAGTTGAAATAACAAAAGCTATAAAAATGACTATTCTTATAATTTTGTACGTCAATCTATATACAGTAGACCAAAAAATCATGATTATCTAACAAAATTAATTTATATTTATTAAATTCAATTTGAATAAGTAAAAAATTATTTTATTTTAATTTAATTCTTAATTCACATTATTTGAATTTGGCTTAATATATATAATTTTATTTAATTTGATTTAATTATTAATTGAAAATATTATGGTTGTCTATTTTTTTTTATAGATTCTATTTTATTCATAAATTTATTATTTGAATGACTAATAAATTAATCAAATTAATTAATACAATAATAAATTTAGTTTAATAAATTAAAAGAAATAAATTAAAAAATACTAACAGAATATTAAAAGAAATAAATTAAGAAATACTACCAAATCAAATTGATATAAATTATAATAAATTATGTGATATTTAAATATCTAATAAAATCAATTAGTTAATATAGTTAGTTTATCGTAATAACTTGTATTTAATGAGTTAAAACTTAAAAAAAATAAATCAGAAAACACTCTCAAAAGCATGCCATGTCAGGATTGTCAGCTCCATCATTAAGTGCAAAAATTCCGTCTTTTTATATAATAGAATTGATTACTACATGTTTAACTTCCATCGACAGTAGTAGAATGTCTAAATTGAGATATTTTCGGACTATAGTATTCGTCAAACAAACAATCAATAAAACACTCATCCGTACCTTCTCATTTTGAGTACATTTATACATAAAAGAAATTCTACATAAAGAAAAAAAGAAAAAGAAAATAAAAGTTGAAATAGCAAGAGCGATAAAAATGATAATTCTTATAATTTTGTGTGGTCATCTATATATAGTAGACCAAAAGATCATGATTATCTAGCAAAATTAATTTATCTTTATTGAATTCAATTTGAATAAGTAAAAAATCATTTTATTTTAGTTTAGTCCTTAATACATATTATTTAAATTTGGCTCAATATATATGATTTGATTTGATTTGATTTGATTATTAATTAAAAATATTCCGGTTGCCTATTTTATTCATAAATTTATTATTTGAATGACTAATAAATTAATCAAATTAATTAATACAATAATAAATTTAGTTTAATAAATTAAAAGAAATAAATTAAAAAATACTAATAGAATATTAAAAGAAATAAATTTAAAAAATACTATTAATTAATACAGATAATTAATATAATTAATTTGGTTTAATAAATTAAAAAATGCTAACAGAATATTAAAAGAAATAAATTAGGAAATACTACCAAATCAAATTGATATAAATTATAATAAATTATGTGATATTTAAATATCTAATCAAATCAATTAGTTGATATAGTTAGTTTATTGTAATAACTTATATTTAATGAGTTAAAAGAAATAAATTATGAAACATTCTCAAAAGCATGACACGTCAACTCCATCATTAAATGCAGAAATCCAATTTTTATATAATAGAATAGATAGAATATATAGATTACAATTAGCATTGACATGTATAAAGAGACACATTTATAAAAACACTTCTATTACACACAGCCATAAAAAAGACATTTCTATTAGACACATCTACAAAGACACTTCTATTAAACACAGCTATAAACAAGAGTTGGCAGAAGTCGATAGAATCCTTGTTGATTACGTAGCGGGCTTGTTTTTGAAATTAGGTATACATAATACATGGCTAAATTTTTATTTGTTCTTTTCGTGTAGGAGTGTTCATGGGTCGGGTGAAATCGGGTTTGATGTGATCCAGACCTGACCCAAAATATATACCGGGCCTATTTGTTAGACCCAAACCCGACTCTAGACCCGATGAAACATATACACTTTCGAGCCACGATTATACCGGGTAAAAACTGAATGAAAACCAGGCCGTTAACATTACATTACCTTAATACCTTCTTGTAAGATAGCATGTGAAAATATCCAAATTTCGAAAACTCCAACCATTATTTGACATGGTAAAATTCACTTAGAAAAATATAACAAGAACTAACCATTTTCTAAATTAAAGTATAACCATAATCAATACTAATATTATCTAATAACACCAAATATTTAAATTAATACAAATAACACAATATTATGCCATTAGTCTAAAATTTTATGCATTTTAAATATAAAACATTAACTTATAGTCTTATAATGACTAATAACACAAAATATTAAGATTTATAATACTTAAATTCCACATAAAAGTAGCCATCATCCATCACTAATAACATAAAATATAAATTATGTATGATGAATGGGTTGCCGGGCCGAGTTCGGGTGACTCGAGCCGTGACTCGGACCCGACCCGAAATAATGATCGGGTCTATTTTTTAGATCTTTATCCGACCCTAAACCCAGTAAAATCATACCAAATTAGTCCCTAAAATATTCGGTGTCGGACCAGATTTTCGAATCGGCCGGACTATGACACCCCTATTTTCGTGTTTGTCTTGCTTTTTTGTTGACATTATTGTAAGTCAATAAGAAAGGCTTAATTGGAATTATAGGTATACATTATTGATTATATTCTATTGCAAGACTTCAGTCATAAATAATTAGTGAAATTAATAGCTGATAAGTCCCGGTTGGTTTAAGTGATAAATGATTGCTTCTCGATCTTTCAGCCAGATTTTGAGTTTGACTTTTTAGAAGAAGAAAAGTATTTTTAGAGGGCTAGTTTCACTAATGTAAATATTTTTGACTAAAAAAAAATATATCTTTTATAAAGAAAAATACCTGTAATTCACACAAAAGGAATAAACAGTAAAAAAGAAAACACAAACACGGAATTAAAAGCCTGATTCAAGTATGTACAAAAAGAAAAGGAATAAAAAAGGAAAAAAAAAGAAAAGAAAAAAGCAGCAGCAGCATCATTGAAGTATTTCACATGATAATGATTTTGTACCAAATATTTCAAAACATCAACCATAACTATGAAATAAAAATACCATTTATCTGAACACAGCATAGTATAATTACGACGAAGTATTAAATATTAAATATTTAAATTAGTTTACTAAACTTATTTTGAAGCATTATTTCAATAGAAAACTGCATGGTTTAGTACTTTAGTGTGTTACTTAATAATCGGGCTTCCCATGCAATATTATTTAAATTTTAGAGCAAAATACCTAGGATTCGATTCCATGAAGACACCTCAAAGGCTCAAGCCTCAACCTTCCGAAAGTTAAGGCATATTCTTTGCTTAACACGTTGATTATGGCCCTTCCAAGTTGCTTCACTAGTCTCTCTTTTTCTCTTTTAATTTTTTTTTTGAAGTACATGGACAGAAAAGTTGGTAGTGAAATAACGACAGTTTTTCTTTTATTTGTTATTTTTTGGTTACTGTTATAAATGTCTTGTGTGCATGTGGTCTTAGTCGGTTCTAATATTTAAGGTAATGTACTAGAATACAAAATGAGACAACTAATGGTTTTGTTTGAATTTGTTTATCTATTGACTTAGAATATTTTTATTTTGTACAATATAATTATTAATCATTCTAATTTTCAATACAAAATTAAATTATATTGCAGGTTGTATCTTATTTTGAATTTAAAAATGGATCCATATGTAGTCTTTTTCTAGCACCGCTACGTCGTAAGTTCACGTTTTAAAGACATCTACTATGATGCAGGGATTAGGACTTTCTTTTTTTCATGTTTGACAAACTAATAATTAATTTATTATGGATTTAACTCTATTTAAGAATTGTTGTATAAATAAAAAGAATTTTAAACTCTCAATACTTGTTAAATAAATGAACGAGGTAAAAAAATTATCACTAGATTAATTTAAATTGGTTAAGAAGACAAATTATTAGTTGAGATTAATTTTCATCCATTAATTGTAAGTGCTTTATTATTGTTCAATTATGTTTCTTGTTTTGTATGTGGTAAATAATTGAGTGAAATATTTGCATTAACTTGACAAATGAATAATTGGATANNNAACGATAAATGTCTTTAAATAATTTAAAAATGCGACAAAAATATTCAACAGTAAATATATATTTTCAAAAGGAAAAACTACCATTTGTATCCATGAATTTTGCGAATGCTGACAAAAGTACCCATCAAATAAGAAAACTAACATTGTACCCATAAAAGATGGGTTCCGTGTGACAATAGTACCCAAACCGTGATTTTTTGTTGACTTTTTAATAAAATTTCTAAATTACCCCTTTTATCTTCTTCCTCAAATTCCAAATTTCACAACCCTCATCATTCGAATTTTCATCATACCAGTTGCAAACCATGTCTCCCTCCACATCCTTTCTCTTTCCTTGCCGCTGAAGAACCCCAAAGCCTAGGAATCCCAAAGCATGTTGAGCACTCATTTGGCGGTGCCAAACCAGAAGAAGTACTAAAATGACCCCAACCGCGAGAAACAAACGGAGGTGTCATAGACAGCAGTCAGCATCCACCTACTATTCTTACTCCCCTTATTACTACTACTACTTTCACCAACTTCACTCTGCAAAACGACGTCGTAGCTTGCCGAACGCTTCATCCCACCACTACCACCACTACACTTATGATTGGCTTCCAGAATCTGCTTCCTCAATTTCTCAGGCAACCTCAAAGTGAACCTCTCCAAGCTCTTCCCCGATTCCACAAGAGAGTGACCCGTAGAGTGCGACCTCACCAACAACTCAAAAGCTCTCACCTTTGAGGTCCCATTACACTTCCCAACAACCCCATCAACTCCCTCACCAACCCCACCTTCGTTCCCATCACAAGAAACCTCACCCATTCAGCCCATTCTTCGAGACATTTCATCGAACACATGGTTGGCACTTCCCTCTAACTCCTGAATCTCAACCTTGAACCCATGTTTTCCGACTTCATCTTGGCCCTGCAGACAGGACAAGTCATGTGCGAGGCGAGTCACGCGTCGATGCACTCGGGGTGAAACACGTGACTGCACTTGGGCAAAAGTCTAAGCGTGTCTATGTCCTTGAACTCGCTCAAGCACACAGCGCACTGAAGCGACGCACTGTGATCCATTTTGAGGTGCTTCACGGTGGAATAAACCATAATATTTGAACAATAACCTCAGATAATTAATAATCCACAGTTTTTAATTTTTTTAATTTTTTGGTGGCTGACAGCAGCAGAGGAAGACGAAGGATGAAGGTTGTGAAATTTAGAATTTGAGGAAGAAGATAAAAGGGATAATTTGAGAATTTTATTAAAAAGTCAACGAAAAATTACGATTTGGGTACTATTGTCACACGGAATCCATCTTTTATGGGTACAACGTTAGTTTTTTTGTTTGATGGGTACTTTTGTCAACGTTCGCAAAATTTATGGGTACAAATGGTAGTTTTTCCTTTTCAAAAAAATGTCTTAGAGATTGAATTTTGATATGATTTTTTGTAAGCATAATTAAAAAAAAATGAGATATTATTATTCTTAAAATTTCGTGTTTTTTTGTGATTTTTTAAAAGTATTATTATTTGTTAACAAAAAAAATCACAAAACAATATATACTTAACAAAAAATTACCAAATTTTAAAGATAATAATATTTCATTTTTTTTAATCATAATTGCAAAATATTGCATCAAAATTTAATCTCTAATGTATTTTTTGAGAAATATATATTTACTGTTGGATATTTTTGTTGTGTTTTAAATTAATTGAAGACATTTTTGTCGATATTTCAATAATTTGGAGATATTTTTGGTGGTTAATCCTATTATTATTATTATTATTATTATATATATACACATAGGTTTTGGGCTTTTTTTAGGAAACAAAAATAATTATTCTGAAGAAATGAAAAGACAAGTCAAAAGGTTAGAACTTAGAAGGAAAGGGAAAAGGAAAAGGAAAAAAGGAAAATGGTACTCGTGATTAATGGGTATGATTGCTAAAAAATAATAGGTTTTGCTTGTCTTGAGGGGCAATTGGTACGTTGGGAAAATTATAAACATTATCTCACCACTAACCTACATTTATTAAATTAAATCACACGTATGTGCTTGCGGATAACTTAAAAATTAGAAATAATAGTATTTAGACNAAAATTCAAAAATTTCAACGTAATAAAATTATTTTAGAAGCGAAAACTTCTGACTCTCTCTTAAATTTTTAAGTTTTAACATGTTATAGATATTATTAAAATTTTTATTACCACGAGTACTATATTATTTGAAATTTTAATGTAATAGTCTTCTTTAATTATTAGTTAACTAATTTATATTTAGCCAATGAGTAATAGCTCAAATGACATAGACTCCTCATACTCAATTAAGAGGTTACGGGTTTGAGTCTCCTATCTTTCCAAATTTCGAGTCTCCTATATTTGGTAAAAAAAGAAAAAACTAATTTATATTTATGTGGATTTTTAGTCTTATCTTTTGTAGTTTTAAATGATTAAATCATTTCTCAAATAGTATTATAGATTGTGTGGCTAAAGCAGCTGCTTGTGGCGTGAACATTCATTTGAATTTAAGTCAATCATAAAATAAACTTTAACATATAATAAATTTAAATATAAATCTAGCCAATTAATTTAATTTTTTCTCTATTTTTTTTTCTCTTTAGTCACCAAAAAAACGGTTAAACCATTTCTCAAAAATTCAAATAAAAAAATTCTACACATGTTAAAAAAACTTCAAATTTTGCAAATAATATGGTGATCTAGAAAAATAATAAATAAATAGTGTTGTACGCTTAATTTCACAAAGAGTCTTTAAGTAATAATCTACATAAATTATTATTAATCAATTCTTTCATTTATTGTTTAAATTGTTATATGAAGTTTTTTGATTTGATTAGCAATTTATACAAAATAGTTTTAATAATTTGTCAATACATACTAATTAAAGTATTAAAGTTTTCAAAATAATTAGAAACATTTTTTTTCTGCAAAAAATGATAATAATAAATTTATCCAAAAAAAATAAGAGGAGTCTTATAATCTTAGATACAAGATTTCACTTTTTAATTAAGGGTTTTTTACTTAAATAAATTAAATGCATTTCAAAATTACTCAATTTCCCTGAATCAGATTCTGCAACGTGATTATCCTTTTTGTATTATTATATAAATCGTCCCAGGGTGCAAAGGATTATATTAAACGTAAATCATCTCACCCTAGGACGATTAATGAATGAATTTGTGATGCAAAATAAGAGTAAATTGTGGCAGGGCTTCTTGGGTTAGTAGTTGAGCATAAATCGTCCCAGGGTAGTAGGTTTTACGAGTTAATGGGCTAAACCAAACTGGGCTGCCACGATTTACTTGTTTTTTCAGACCCTCAGGACCCTGGGACGATTTATGTGTTACTATGTAACACTCAAAGGGCTGGGACGATTTATGGCCAAGTGATAACCCTAAGGACTCAACCACGAGTCATCTTTGTTGTTGCTGCGGCGTAAAGGGTTGAGGGAGGTATTGGTATTCCCGAACTGGACACACTTCCCATGATACTTCAACTGGTCGGACTCAAACACTTTATACTCGACTCCCCGCCGAATATTATAACTCTTTATTGTCAGTACAGCTTCCTCTTTTGTTTCAAACCTTTGCCCAACCTCAAACTCGTCCGTGCCAATCACACTAGGCCTTTCTCCGTGAATCACCGGGTGATGCTGATCTAAGTTTGCGGCCGGGTTCATTGCTTCAAGGTTCAATGTGGTAAAGTGTCGAGGGTACTGCTGCGTTCCACTGCTACCATGGGTTTGAGCTCCCACGGCAACTGCGGTGTCATCGTCAGCGTCGCTCTCGTCACCAATAATTGGTGGCTCTGAATCTGACCCATCATCACCTATAGCCTCCACAAACGGATCTCTCTCTCTTACCTCCATGAATGCGGGTGCACCGTCCACTACAGGATCAGCTCCCATCGCAGTTGCAAGCTGGCCGAAGCTACGCCCATCACCCAAGTCATCACCCGAGACAGGCAAATCAGCAGCAAAAGATGGGGACAAAACAAGTGGAGTCGCCGGTTGCCTTGTTGGAACGGCGGTGGAAGTTCCTTCTATGATGCCAGTGGGCAGATTCGGAGCAGTCCCCCCGCTACTGCCCTCCACGTCAACCATTCTGACAAACAACTCCAGCGCGCCTAAGTCGGGAAATTTTGATTGACTATGAAATATAACTCGCATGTCGTCATCACCCAACATCGCGTACTTCCCAAACTTAACATAACCTGGCTTCAACGATATCGGAATACGAAAAAATAATTGCTTCACGCGCTTCTTGCCACAATTTCCAGCCTTCTCTAATATACTACTATGCAGATCCATCAACGTCGTCGACGGAGTAATAAACACTCCTATCTGCTTTTTGCTAGAAAAAGTTACACCCTCACTTGTGTTTTCATCTATTTTTCCCCGGTGATGCACTAACAAGAAAATACTCTCTGCCATCTCTCACAACCTCAACATATGTTTTGTGTGGCTCGTCTGTTTGAAACTCGTTTATTTATAGAGTTTCTGGCTGCATAAATCGTGCTTGAGTCCTTAGGGTTATCACTTGGCCATAAATCGTCCCAGGGTCCTGAAGGTCTGAAAAAACAAGTAAATCGTGGCAGCCCAGTTTGGTTTAGCCCATTAACTCGTAAAACCTACTACCCTGGGACGATTTATGCTCAACTACTAACCCAAGAAGCCCTACCACGATTTACTCTTATTTTGCATCACAAATTCATTCATTAATCGTCCTAGGGTGAGATGATTTACGTTTAATATAATCCTTTGCACCCTGGGACGATTTATATAATAATACAAAAAGAATAATCACGTTGCAGAATCTGATTCAGGGGAATTGAGTAATTTTGAAATGCATTTAATTTATTTAAGTAAAAAACCCTTTAATTAATTAAATTCTAAATAAGTGTTTCTTTTGTTGTTCAATTTCATTTTTCAAATTAGGGTTTAAATAGGAAAAAAAAGAGGGTAACTGAGTGGTTAAGGTATAATCTTGTTGGTCTCACCCTTCTCCCGCTCTCACCGAATCTTTGTTCATTCATTCATTGCTTTGCTTTGCTGTTCTAATCTTTTCTCTTTCTTCTGCTAAACCCTACCCTCTCTACTGCCACCATTTTCGTTCTGCTTCTTACACTCTAATGCTACTTCCCAACATTCCCCCCTTTTCCTCTCCGCTTTTTCACCTTTGAAAGTTCCAACGTTGTACCTGTTCCCGCCCCAGGATTCACGCCACCAACAAGTAAGTAACTTTCTGTTGTTGCAGTCGACAATTTTGTCTTCATCCCCCTTTTTTTTTGGGATTTTGAAGTTCACTTTGAATATTCAATTTGCATTTCAGCTCCTAATTGAACTGCATCTCAAGCTTGAATTTTTACGTTCTCCTTTCGCATTTCAGCTTCTGGGTCAGTTCTTTTTGTTTTCCCTGGAAAAAAAAAACTGTTAGAAGATAGCATCAGTTATGGCGTTATT
>NC_029788.2:10626195-10633074 GCF_000816755.2 Arachis ipaensis
TTGGAAATTTTGTAATTTTGGATTTTGAGGTCAGACCGCTTTTTTCCCCGTTTTTTCTATTTATTGCAATAGTGATGAGTATTTGTATTAGTTTGATTATGCAACTGTGTTTCCATGTTTGGTTGTGTTTGTTTTGACCTGAATGACTTTAAGCTGCTGATACTTGTTTATTAGGAAATAATTGATTGATGCTACTGATTTTGGGGGGTCAGACTTTGTTGCCAGCACTACCAAATCATGTGTTGCTTATAAATAAGTATCGCTATTGGAATTCATATATATTTTTATTGTGTTTCTAACTTTTTGCAGTTTACCGGGTTTGACTTATCTGAATGACACTAAGCTGCTGATACTTGTTTATGCGGAAGCAAGTGATGGTGGAGAGTTTAGCTGTTATGGATGGCTGTGAGTGCCCAGGTGATAATGGTAAGGAAAATGGAGGTAGTGAAAATGGTATAGAAAATGAGAGTTTAGGTGATCATATACTCGAGGAAATGGAATCCTTCTGGTTGGATATCGATGAGAGGTTGACCATTTCTAGGATGGTGAGTGACTCTGTCATAAAGGGCATGGTTAATGCCATAGAGCAGCAGGCAGCTGAGAAAATTGCGCAGAAAGAACTGGAGGTGGTTGAGCTAAAGAAAATGCTTCATAATGGCCATGTGGGTCCTGATGAAACTAAAACATTGTGCTCTTTGGCACCTTATCTTCATGATCCTGGTGATGCCGGCGCATATAATCTTTCAAATGGTGTTGTTGCGGAATCCATGGACACTCTTCAAATTTCAGTGGATGAGAAATTAAATCAGCTCAAGAAAGAAATGAATAAAATAAGATGCTCTGGTTCCATGAGAAGAATTGGTTCAGGAGCCGACATTGTGGGTTTAGGTGGTATTTTGGACGAGAGTGTACCAGAAAGATGGATTTATGTTGATAAAATTTTTGAGAGTCTAAGAGATACTCTTGACGGTTTCTGCTTAAGAATGCAATTCATTGATCAGTTATCAATGGCGTCTCTTTCTGAATGGCAGCAGGAGCAGGAGTTTCGGTCAGAGGTTGAAAGGATGGTAATCAGCAATTGTATTATGGGTCTGCAGCAGGATTTTCAACATAAACTGTTGGACCTTTATGACTTAGAAAGTAGAAATTGTTTTAGCCAACACAAAGATATCTCTAATTTGCGCCAGGAATTGAATTCAATTTTTAAAATACTATCTGCTTCTGAAACCGGGCTTCTTATTTCCCATGGTTCCCTTGAGAACGGGGAGGAATGGTGTGTTAATAAGAGGGCTGATCATTTCCACTGGAAGATTGCAACAAATCATTCATCACCGTCAACTTTGGAAGAAAATGGCAAACATGAGGACCCAAAGGAGAGCGACGCTGAGCACTTGGATCCTACCATATTACGGCACTTGAATAGAGATGAGTTGATTACCCATGTTAATTCTGAGATAACGAAGATGAAAAGAGACCATGAATCTCAAGTGCAAGAGATGACTGAAGAAAACTTTCGCCTTAGGCGGGAATTGTTGAATTTGAAAGGAGGTTCTTCTTTATCATTGAAGAAGGACAAAGACTTTGATTTGTTGAAGAAAAAAATCCCTAATGTCATCTCAAAATTGGATGAAATCCTTGTTGGAAATGAAAAAATGCATCAACTCACCGAAAGCTTTGAATCTCTTGGCATTCTGAAGGATAGATTGGATACCTTAGACTTGGAGAATCGTCAACTGAAGGACATGCTGACAGATAAGGAAAAGGAAGTCAAGAATCTTTCTTCTCAGCTTTCTGCAGCTCTGGAGAAATTGTCACAACAGCATCTGGCTGAGAAAAAAATGTCACAAACTATTCAGAAGCTCGAGGATGATATAGTGGATGCAAATGCCGGAGTTTCAATTATTCAAGATATATATAAATCTCTCTTTGATGGTATTGCGAGTGGTTTCAGATGCATCACTGAGGAGTTACATCCGAAGAACATTATCATGGAAGAAATATATGAAATAATGTTAAAAGAAGTTGCTTACAATGCTCACGCTTCTAGTAGGTTTGAAATTGAGGATGCAGATATGGAGTCAACTATGGTGCAAGGACTATTGGATATTAATCATATTATATTTAGAGAATCTTTGGTGGATGCAGAAAGAGCATTAAAATTGGAAGCTGGTGAGAAAGAGGAACTAAAACAAGGAATGCTTATGTTGACATCAAAAGTGGAAGAGAAGGAGAAATCAGCACAGGAGGCAGCATATGCATTGACACAAGAGAAGCAAAATATGGAGTTGGTCACTGACCAGCTTAAGATTTTGAGAGATGAGACAGCTCGGCAACAGAAAACAATTGCAGAGAACAATAAAGAGCTGAGTGTCACTAAGGGTCACCTGGATGCAGCATCCAAGGAAATTGAACTATACAAGAAGCAAATATGCAAGTTACATGAGAATCATGAACAGATCATGAATGAGCACAGAGAAAGTGATGAAGAAAGAAGGGTGCTTCGTCTTGTTACGAAAGACCAACAAGATGCACTAACACTTATTCAGGCTAAAGAAAGGGAGACAAGGAGGCAAATGGAATCAACCATTCATCTCGTTCATAAGTTGTCCTCAGAGATTACTGCTTTTGAAGCTAGAGTAAATGGTGATATTTCTAGAAGTTGTTTGAGGTAATAAATGTTTTAATTCTTTTCTAGTTTAGTGTTACATGAATTCCTGATAAACTGTATTATTGTTGCTTCTCTCTTTTAAGCAATTTTATCTAGTCTTGTGTAAACAAGGAAGTATTTATGCTTATGCATGCTTGCGAGTTTATTTGGCATGCATGTCAAATAATTCAGAATTTGATGTTTATTAATAAAACTTTTCTGGCTTTGTCAGCCAAACACAAATTGCACTTATGTCGGTTTGTGAAAAGATGTGTATTTTTTTTCTTGATAAAAGAGATGTGTATTATATATTCGCTTCTTGGCTCTATAAATTCTAGAAAATTATCTTTATCCAAAAAACAGGTACAAAAATATCTTTGTTCTTTCATGGATATCTCATAGATTTGCCCCTTTTTCATGTAATTTGATTCAATTAATTGACAGAAACAAATTAATTGAAGTCATGTATGAATTTAGCTTTATTATTATTTTTTAAGTTAAAGTGGGAACTTCATGATTTTCTTTATTGAAGATTTCTTATCCTCCAATCTTTTTACATCTCTCTTCTGCTTTATCTAATACGTCTTTTATCCAATTAATTTTGAAAGAGTTCCATTTATAACTCCTGTTGATTATTGCCGGAATATAAAGTCATATTTTTAACTTCTTTTCAGGCTTGATAACATGAGTTCAGAGTTCTCACGCCTAAAAAACAAAGCCAACATACTTAAAACTGTGGGTTTTGTGTACAAGAGAAGGCTAGAAACAACTAACTCTAATCTTGCAAAGGCTGAAGCAGAGGTAATAAACCGAAACACTGTATCTGTAACATGCGTGTCTGAATCTTCCTTGCTTCTCATAACATATTGTATCTCTCATGCTTGTTAATAACCTTCGATACTATTACTAGTCATGGCTGCTTTTTGTTTGTTGGGTGGTAATGGTGTGGGGTCACATGTTTAATATCAATATTAAAATCTAACATCATTTTCATAAATATTTGTTTTAAGTATTTTTATTTCTTGTCGTTATTGCTAACTAAACCTTAGTATGTTTGACCCATTAGCCTCACACATTGAACATCTGGAGTTTCAGGTTGATCTTTTGGGGGATGAGGTTGATACTCTTCTTCGCCTCCTTGAACAGATATGCATTGCTCTTGATCATTATTCGCCCATATTGAAGCATTACCCAGGGGTAAGAATCCTTCCCTTTCTGCAGCACATCTTTATGATGTTTGTGCGCAAGTGGTGTATAATGCCAATAGATGTGAGATTGTTATAACGGCTATTTATCTTTTAATATCTTCTGTTTGTGGAAGTGTAGATTCATCCCATTCTTTATGTTTTTTATAATTTTTTTTAATGTTCTGTTTACTGCAAGAGAAGGTTGTGTTTATTGGGATTGCTAGCTGATTCAACAGAAAACAATTNCTCAATTCGGCTAAAACACTTAATAAGACTTTATAGTAGTACACTACAAAGTAGAGCTATGTGCAACCAGCTTACTAATTCTAAACCAACAATTGATTAATAATTCTCAATTCTGTTTGATTAGATAACTACTGATGAAACTCCATGTGAAGTTTTTGCTGCCCAATCAATCTTTTGTTGAAATGTAACTTTATAGCAGCACAGGGGGTTGCAGCTTTCTTTTTGCGCGTGTGCATCTATTTATGAAACTTCATAATTGAGCATTGATTTTGCAGATTCTTGAGACTCTGGAGCTTGTAAGAAGAGAACTGAATCAACAGATAAGAAAACGTGTTTGAGGTGGGCCAGGTAAATTGAGGCAAACTGTATCATTCTATCATTACTAGTGAAATTATAGTGATTGACCTTTGGATGTGTAAAATCACAAGAAATCGTTGGGAAGCATGGTCGTGACTGTTAATTTATTCATTATTTCCATCTTTGGATCAGCTTCATATATATAGGGATGTAGGGATGATAGTTTGTTTTGGTAGTTGCATTTTCTTTTTCATGTCATTCTTGACAATCCATGGAATTGAATTCACTCAAAATTTGGAATTCAATTTGTTGATTTGGAACTAATTTTTCGTATGGAATTGAAATCCAAGTTGAATTCAAGTATCTTTGAAGTCCCAAAAGGCAAAATATTCGAAATAAAGGATTCTATTCATTCAGTTCAGTTGCATTTCAAACCACGGAATTGAATTCATTCAGTAACATTGCTTGTTTATACCAAACTCAAGAATTCAATTCTGTCATGTATGTTGTCACGTTAATGCAGTGTGTATAAATTCTCTTGGTCCATGATATTTTCTTTTAAATTACAATTCTTGAGGTGTAGCACTTGCAAACTAACCCATTTCTTATGGTTACATTTTTTGATGGATACAGGTACCAAAGTTGTATAGTTTGTTCACAAGAAGTTTACAAAGCAGGATTTTTGGTTCTCCTAAATGGAAAAAAGGGAAATGAGAAATGCTTTTTGACCCCAAAATCAGCCACTAAAATTAGCCACTAAAATCAGCCACCAATGTATTGTGTATAAATACATGTATGGTTTAATTTATTTTCAATGTGTATTTGTATTTCAACATGTATTTTATACTAGTGGCTGATTTTGGTGTACACGTAGCATAACCCGAAGGAAATTCAGCAACAGAAAAGATTCCACAACACAAACCTTTGTTTTTGCCATACACACTGATGCTATATATTTTGGTCTAGGAGACATGATAGGTTCCACTGCTCGTAGTAACAACAAATTAGTCTTCTCTTTCTGTGATCATAGTTTGTTAATGGCATTCTGTACATGTTCTTATGGTAGAATAGATGTGATATGTGAATTATTAGATGGTTTATAGATAATTTTACAATTACTAGAATTAATTTCTGTGTTTAACATTCTATTAATTTCTTGAGCTAACCACTTTTGCAAAGTGGGGGAATGATTTATATGTACCAAGTTTAACTTGATGCATGATATACCAGAATAATCCAATGGTATATTTAAAGTAAATCTACACCATTGGATTATTTTAGTGCATATATACTAAATTTATTTTAGTGCATCATAGCATTGTTTGGCCAAATGATTGATGTGCTTGTAGCTTTATGATGATCTGTGATTGTGAATCTGTCATTTGTGCTGCATGCAAAGATATCTGGTTTGATATTTAATCTTGAATTCGTGATTTGATTAATTTTCACAATTTTTTTTTAAATCTCCTACTTCAGTTCGATTTTATTGTTATTGTTTCATATGGTGACTTAAATCCAGTCAAGTTGTTTAAGATTCAAGTGATGTGTCTCTCATTTCTATTGTAAAATCTGGAAAACAATTTTTTTTATTATATATTCATATTATTATGTTGTCTTTGTAACATTTCCTTTGTAAGTAATCTATCAAATCAAATATTAAAAGATTTGAACTCAAGATGATATTCATGTCATTTTTACATGAAAAGATTGTTATCAGTTTCGGAGTTAGGGGACTAATAAAGATGGGGAATTAAAGTGACATTTCAAAAAAGTTTAGACAGACTATTTTACACTTTTTACTTGAAAGAAGCAATGTAGTAGCAAGGACAAAATTGAATACCAATTATTAATAGAAAAGTAAAATTAAATATTAAAACATTGAAGTTAGTATTGAAATGTTGAGAATATAATTGAAAAAAACTTGCTAAACGTTAAGGGATTTTTGTGTACTTTTTACCATAAAATGGAAATACTACAGTAGTTTTGAGAAATGGTTAGATGCATGGATTACTTCCTATACTTTATATAATAAATAATAAATAATGTACCATGGCATATGTTACGCCCAAGGTTAAATGAATGGAACGGTTCAACCACCGATACTGTTGCCATTATTCACAAAAAGACGGAAAAGACCCTCTCTCGTCATAGGGATGGGTAGGGGTACTCTTTTGGTACGGAATTAGGATAAGACAAAAGGTACATGCATTTTCTACAAAGATTGAAAGGGCAGGGGCAATTTCGGAATGGAATTAGAATAATTGCTGTGCCCATCACCTGCCGGACAAACCCATGTGACCCACCTCACGTATGGATATTACCCCATTACCCCCCATGGCCCATGCATTGACCCCATCCCTATGTATTCATTCTCTCTCTTCCAAGTGTAAACGTTTCTCTCACTCTTCACTCTTCTCATCCAATATTAAATGGTAGGGTAAAAATAAAATATGTTATTTTTAGAAGTTTGCAATTTTTTTTAAATATCTCTAAATTTTAGTT
>NC_029788.2:10642702-10643354 GCF_000816755.2 Arachis ipaensis
GTACTCCACAAATTCTAATGATATCTTCTTTTCTTTTATTTTTCTTTTTTCTAATATGTAACTAGCCTAATTTGTATAAATATAAATTTTAATTTATGTATGGGTTGAACACAATATAAACTAAAATAAAATTATAATGTTAGAAAAGATAAGATGTCATCATGATTTTTGAGTATCCAAACCTAGCTTTATGTATACTAATCACTATTTTAACTATTAGTTTTAAACATAAAGAAAAGTTTTTTTTTAAATTAAGTTAATAAAGATGATAAGAATAGTATAAGTACATATGCATTAATTAATTATTATAAATACTTTATAGATATTACCATTCCAATAAGACTAGTATATTAAAATTCAAGTACATGTTTCTATGTCTATAGATAAAAACATTCCTAATTTTTTTGTTTGATAAATCTAATAATATTATGAGTAATTAAGAATTTTAGAGTATTGTTGTCAATTAATTTTATATGAGGGGATTTAATTATATTTATTAAAGTAACAGAGATGATTTCACAGGAATGTAAAACTTTTAAATATTATAATTAACTCATATGAAAATTAAATGATTGTAACATGCATTTTCCCCCTTGGTTTGTAACAAGCAATTTATTACCAATATGTAACCCTAAATCACAGGAACTACCTA
>NC_029788.2:10643381-10648184 GCF_000816755.2 Arachis ipaensis
ACACAATCTATTGTAATTTGTATCATTTGAATGATTGAGTAATTAATAATTTAAATTTAAATATCTTTTTCATACACATCATCACACCGAAAGCAGGCAAATTTGTGAAACTGTTATCACTTGTAAAGTTGTAATGCGGCAGTTAGAAGCAGAAGGAAAAAGGAAAAAGAAAAAAAAGAAAAAGATACTAATTAAATAGTAATGTCAGATTCTTGGCTTCTTGTAAAAGGATACACATAACAAAAACCAAGCAATCAAGCATATATGAATTGAAACTTTTTGAGTTTTTTCCAATCTGTTTCCAACCACATCACACAACCTCCATGTTACCATTTCTTTGTTTGTTTATTGAAACAAAACCCTTTTTTGTGTAACAATCCCTGATTTTCTGGCAGTTTCTGTGGATTCTCCTTATCACTGCTTTGCAAAGTTGTTGTCTTGTTTCTTCTTCTTCTGCCATTTTTGATACCATTCACATTGGCATTGCCAATTCTCTTTCCTTCCTTTGGTATCTAACCATTTTTTCTCCAAGTTCAGATCTGTTGAGTTTGTTGTGTTTGTTGATTTGTCTCTCAGGTAAACAAAAGAAGCAGCTGAAGCGGTGTTTGTTGTTTAACTTCTCAACCTCTTTTGAAGTGTCATAGAATAAAGGGTACATTAACATAGTGCAGAATATTGTTTTGTTTGCCTTGTTAGCTTGTAAAGTCTTGTACTTTCATGAATGCATCTGCTTAATCTAGCTATGTCTATCTCTTGATGAGTGTTCTTCTGGCTTTTTGAACTTGTTTTCTTTTTTCTTACTCAAGATCTTGAAAAGAAAGGGTTTTTCTGTGATTTGGGAGTGTTAGGTTTCTGGGTCTGTATTTGTTTTGCTTCACCTTTGCAAAGTTTGAATTTTTTGTTAGAAGATAATTGAGAGGTACTGTTTGGGAAAAAGCCACAATGTGGAGGGTTCTTGGGGTAGGACACTCTTATTTACTGATTCTGATGGTGTTAGTCTCAGTGAGATTGAGCATTGTTGAGGCTCAAAAAAAGTCCGTTCTCATAAACTGTGGTTCAAACTCTTCTGTGAATGTGGATGGTAGAAGATGGGTTGGGGATATGAGCCCTAATAATAATGTCACTCTTAGTTCCCCTGGTGTTGCAGTATCCACCTCTCCATTTAGTGGAAGTTCTATCTATGATTCACTCTACAAAACAGCCAGGATTTTCACTGGTTCTTTGAATTACACAATCAAAGATCTTCAAGGGAACTATGTTCTTAGGTTCCATTTTTCCCCCTTTGTGGATGTTGAGGACTACAATGTGAATAAGTCCTCATTTAGTGTGGTGGCTAATAGTCTGAAACTACTCTCTGAGTTCAATGTTCCGGAGAAGATTTCGCAGTTGCAGAATTCGGGAAAGAATTCTAGTTCATTCTCCTTGATTAAGGAGTACCTTTTTGATATCAGTGCAGAGCTTGTGATTGAGTTTGTTTCAACTGGAAACTCCTTTGGATTTGTCAATGCCATTGAAGTTGTCCCAGTTGTGGATGAGCTCTTTGCCAGCTCAGTCAGAAAAGTTGGTGGTGGAAACCTGAATGTGACGGGACGTGGAATGGAGACTATGTATAGATTAAATGTTGGTGGTCCTGAGATTCAACCTGATCAAGATCCTGATCTTTGGAGAACTTGGGAAATGGATTCTGGCTATATGATCACACAAAATGCTGGCATAGGAATTAACAACAGTTCCAATATCACTTATGCTTCTGCAAATGATACTTCAGTAGCTCCTCTACTTGTATACGAAACTGCAAGGGCAATGTCAAACACAGAAGTCTTGGACAAGAGATTTAACATGTCCTGGAAATTCGAAGTGGATCCCGATTTTGATTATTTGGTCCGGCTACATTTCTGCGAGTTGGTTTATGATAAGGCGAACGAGAGGATTTTCAAGATCTACATAAACAACAGGACTGCTGCAGATAATGTTGATGTTTATGTTCAAGCAGGAGGGAAGAATAAAGCATATCACCTGGACTATTTCGACGCCATGTCTTTGAGCATTGATACATTATGGGTTCAACTAGGTCCTGATGCAGGTGCTGGTGCTGCGGGAACTGATGCTCTCTTGAATGGACTAGAGATCTTCAAGCTTAGTCGAAATGGGAATCTAGCCTATGTCGATAAACATGACTCAGCTGGCAATGCAGCAAGCAAATCAAAAGTTCTTTGGGTTGGAATTGGAGCAGGTCTAGCTTCTATTGCTGTAATTGCAGTTATAGTTATTCTTGTTTTCTGTTTCTGCAGAAGCCGGAAGAACAAATCAAGTGACACGAAAAACAATTCTCCTGGTTGGCGACCTTTGTTCCTTGTTGGGGCGGCTGTGAACAGCACCATGGCTGCGAAGGGATCATCAGGAAGTCAAAAAGCATATGGATCTGTGGTCTCAACAAGAGCTGGCAAGCACTTTACATTGGCTGAAATCATTGCTGCCACAAAAAATTTTGATGAGAGCTTGGTAATTGGAGTTGGAGGCTTTGGTAAGGTGTACAAGGGGGAGATTGATGGTGGTGTCCTTGCTGCGATCAAGCGATCCAACCCGCAATCTGAGCAAGGCTTGGCTGAATTTGAGACAGAAATTGAGATGCTCTCCAAACTCAGGCATAGGCATCTTGTGTCATTGATTGGTTTCTGTGAAGAAAAAAATGAAATGATTCTGGTTTATGAGTATATGTCCAATGGAACTCTTAGAAGCCACTTGTTTGGGAGTGATCTTCCCCCATTAACTTGGAAGCAACGTCTCGAGGTGTGCATTGGCGCTGCTAGGGGACTTCACTACCTACATACAGGAGCCGAGCGTGGTATAATTCACAGGGATGTCAAGACAACCAACATATTGCTGGATGAGAACTTTGTAGCCAAAATGGCCGATTTTGGTTTGTCGAAAGATGGACCGGCTTTGGACCATACTCATGTTAGTACAGCTGTGAAGGGAAGCTTTGGCTATCTAGACCCGGAGTACTTCAGGAGACAGCAGTTGACCGAGAAATCGGATGTGTACTCGTTTGGGGTTGTGTTGTTTGAAGTTGTTTGTGCTAGAGCTGTGATCAACCCAACCTTGCCTAAAGATCAGATCAATCTTGCAGAATGGGCAATGAGATGGCAAAGGCAAAGATCAATTGAAACAATCATTGATCCTCATCTCAGAGGAAACTATTGTCCCGAATCCTTGGCGAAGTTTGGGGAGATAGCCGAGAAATGTCTCGCGGACGATGGGAAGAGCAGGCCAACTATGGGGGAGGTGTTGTGGCACTTAGAATATGTGTTGCAGCTACATGAAGCTTGGTTGAACAGGGACAGTATTGTAACTTCCTTCTCAAGTAGCCAAGATTTGAGAGGTGCAAAAGATGGAGGACTAGAATTGGTGCATGAGTCTTCAAGTCAAGATGAAGAAAATGAATGAGGCCATAATCAATTGAGTTCATTGATTCTGAATGCTAGTAGTTCATTGAGACCATTGAAGAACCACTACCACAACTTTACATATTCTTTAAATTTGTTTTATTGAATGAAGTATTATTTCTCCCTCCCCCCAACTTTCATCATTTTTTTTTTAATTTTGCATCTGATTCTTGTATACATTGTAGTGGAATGGTTAAGTTATCAGCATTTTGTCTACAAAATGAAAATGGACATTTGTGATGTTCTTTATTGTTGTATTGACATGACAATCGATTATATAGTATTGGGATCTTTCATCTTTTCTCAAAAGCTTATCAGATTATCAGCATCAGCATCTTATGTAAGCAAAAAGCAGAGAAAACTGAAAAAAGTTACAATAGAATTTTTTTTTTGGTGACCCAATAGAAAGATTAAGATGCTAAAAATAGAATATCAGAAAATTGAAAAATTTGACAAAAACAATCAATCATCGACTACTGAATTTTGTTGACCCAAAGTTTGAAGCTAGGAAATAAGAATCACTTGTAAATTTTTTATCATTCTATAGGTTTATGTTTAAAAACTTAAAATCAAATTATTAATTTTTATAGGGACTTAAAATAAATACATCACTTTTGTGTAGGAGCAAAAAATTAAACAATAGAAATACATAAACAAAATACTTTTAGAAGTACTTAGATATAAATTATTCTTTTTTTTTTATAGATATGAAAAATCAAATTCCTAGTATTTTTCAAGGAGATTTTTATTTTATGGGTAAAGTACTAAATTGGTCCTCTAGATTTGGGCGTAATTCTGTTTTGGTCCTTAAGGTTTAAAGTGTTCTATTTGAATCCAAAAGAGTTTCATTTAGCATCAATTTAGTCCTACAGTGAGATCAAAATTAAATAATTAACAAAATGTCCTACATAACAACAGTACAAGAACAAAATCGATAATCTGGAGAACAAGTACAAGCTCCAGAGGCATAAAATCAACCATTGATGCATCAATATATTTATTCTATTATTATTGATGCATCAATGGTTGATTTTGTGCCTCTGGAGCTTGTACTTGTTCTCCAGATTATCGATTTTGTTCTTGAACTGTTGTTATGTAGGACATTTTGTTAATTATTTAATTTTGATCTCACTGTGGGACTAAATTGATGCTAAATGAAACTTTTTTGGATTCAAATAGAACACTTTAAACCTTAAGGACCAAAATAGAATTACGCCCAAACCTAGGGGACCAATTTAATACCTTACCCTTATTTTATTTTATTTTATTATGTTTTGGTTTCTATTTTTAAACAAAAATATTACATACACAAAAATATCAACTATCAAATTATACATTATATATTTATGTATATGTA
>NC_029788.2:10648204-10650207 GCF_000816755.2 Arachis ipaensis
TTATGAATTTATTTATCACTTTATTTATTTATTTATTTTTATTACATAGGTAATTTAAGTAGCAGTGTGCAGTGAATTGTGAAAGAAAAGCGAGGCAAGCAGAGGGAGCTCTTTTTCTTCCAAAACCCTACAAACTGCAGCCTTAAGCTTCTGTTACTCTCAATCTCATACACTCTTCTTCTTCTTCTTCTTCAACAGCAGAAAACCCTAATAATCTAATCTACTAATAAAGATGCCTCCAAAAGCTGCGAAATCGAAGGAAGCACCTGCTGAGCGCCCAATCCTTGGTCGATTCTCTTCTCATCTCAAGATTGGCATTGTAATGCTTCTATATCTCTCTTCCCAAATCCACTCAACAAGTTTCAATCTTGACGCTGTTCCAGCATCTCCTTTTTCAATCTCTAATTTGGGTGTTTGGTCTTTCAACTTCATCTTCGCGTTTCCATTTCTTCAATCCCTAATAATACCCCAATACCAGATTTTTACTTCCTTTAACTTCATGAATAAAAACGGTTTGCTTCAATTTACGACCTCGTGATTTAAAACTATGGATTTGGAAGCATTAAGTGTATGTTGGGTTTAGTTCAGCTTTTAGAGCTGGAAAAAAAATATTTTTTTTTAATGATTTTCGAATGTTATCTTTAAACTATTCATCATAAGCTCTTGCGATTCATATTTATTTTCCTACCAGGTGGTTTATCATGTTAGTTAATAGTTGTTGCTACCTTGTTCAGGTGGGCTTGCCAAATGTGGGAAAATCTACACTTTTTAATACACTCACCAAGATGGCAATACCTGCTGAGAACTTCCCATTTTGCACCATTGAGCCTAATGAGGCAAGGGTCAATGTCCCTGATGAGAGATTTGAGTGGCTCTGCCAATTATACAAGCCAAAAAGTGAGGTGAGTGATGAAACTCTTACAAATACTTTTAGTGAATTTTATGGCCAACTTGATTGAAATCCTCTTTCTTTAGTATAATATGGATGACATGTGAAGGTTTATGAATACAGGTTTCAGCTTTCTTAGAAATCCATGATATAGCTGGATTGGTCCGAGGTGCTCATCAAGGACAAGGGTTGGGAAATAGTTTTTTGTCCCACATCCGTGCTGTAGACGGCATTTTTCACGTTCTACGTAAGATGCTTAGTTTTCCTTACATCTCATTTTTTTGGGGTTGCATTACTTAGATTATGTGCAATAATGATTTGTGAGTTATTGACCCTATGCCCTTGCTGTGTTTAGGAGCATTTGAGGATCCCGATATTATCCATGTAGACGATGTTGTTGATCCAGTGAGGGATTTAGAGGTTATTACTGAAGAATTGCGGCTGAAGGTATGCTTAATTAAAAACTTTTCTCTACCATAAAGAGTGACTTTGGCACCTACAATCACCTTGTTATTGTTTGATGAAATATGAAACTGCATGTTATACTGTAAAGTGGAAATCATTTTGAGGGGATTTACTTAACAGATATTGACAGATATACTCATTGTTTTTTTTTCTTTTTAATTTTTCTTTTATGTTTAGGATAATTCATTATCCTCTAAATTCAATGTTTCTCTTCATCAAAATGAATTCCTTCTTCTTCCCAAAAAAAGGTGAGGGGTTGAGGGATAGAGTTGAGGCATACATAAAGGCCTTGGGCTAGGAGTGTTACAACTTCTTTACACTGAATTAGTGTGCATAGAATAAGTCATGACTAAGGAATAGAGATAACTTCCAAAACATCACCGTACCAGTATCTAGTTGCATTTCAGGAAGAGGGAAATAGAAAATAGTAATAACTAACATGAGAGGTTTAGAGAAATCAAATGTACTGGTCATATGCTTGTATTTGGAATGAAAATGGGAATAATGCTTCCTAGCACAGGTCACAGAATGGAATCACCATCTTTCAAGGTGCCTATTTGCTCCTAAGTCGGGTTGTGTTTGTGGCTTTTCTTAATGTCTTTATGTTCTGCTTATGGTTCTATGCTATTTGTGTTATGCTAAGCATTAG
>NC_029788.2:10650269-10661488 GCF_000816755.2 Arachis ipaensis
TAGAGCAGTTGTTCTCTGTAATATAACTACTTTGCGTTATACTCTAGGATATTGAATTCATGGAAAGAAAGCTAGAGGATCTTGAGAAGAGCATGAAGAGGAGCAACGACAAGCAGTTAAAAATTGAGCACGAATGCTGTCAAAGGGTTTGAGTTTAGCTATTGAGCTCTATAAGTTTGTACATGAAAAACTATGGTTCTTTTTATGGATGAATGATGCAATTTTTTAATATGTGCAGGTTAAGGCATTCATTGAGGAAGGAAAAGATGTGCGCCTAGGGGATTGGAAAGCTGCTGATATTGAGATTATAAATACATTTCAGTTGCTAACTGCCAAGCCTGTTGTATATTTGGTATAGATATATTTTTTTCTTTTCCTTCCTTTTCTTTTTGTCACATATATATATTCCCCTCTATGAATTCTGAAGGTCCTTAGGCTTTTCATATACGAATATGAATTGGTATTGCCTAAGGGATATTGTGTCTGACAAAATAGCTAACCATTTAGACACAGATACCTTTGACTCTTGTTGACTCCTGTAACTGCTTTTATAATAAGCCTTTTTTATGACTTTACTCCTCTTTATGTTAATGGAATCCTTATCTCTTTGCTTGTTCTTTGCATACATTTGAGGCCATTGGTCATAAAGCCATCAATGTACATGTGGATTGTAGATCATAAACCTGTCAATTGTGTTTCACACACACCTTTTGTTAGCAAATGCAAAGTGCATATGTACATGCATACATCCAAGCATATGGCAGTATGTATGTTGATTATTCAATATGGTTAGCCTGGAGCACCATATTCTGGATTTTTAAGAAGTTATGTTTTGCACCATATCTATCACATTTCTACGTTAGTCCGTCCTTGCCATTTCCTGGTGAATGGGGAAAGCTAGACAATAGACTTTATGTCGTTCTTCAATGTTATGTGAATCTGATCTATATATGAATTTTTCTCTCTTTTAATTTCTACATTTCATTGCAGGTTAATATGACAGAAAAAGATTACCAAAGAAAAAAGAACAAGTTTCTTCCAAAAATTCATGCATGGTATGGAATCTTTTTTTTTTGTATTGTTTATTTTTCATCCTTCTGCTTCAATGAGTCATTAGGCCTTGTCTTGTTCATTGCCTACCCCTTGCTACCAGAGACGGATCCATTCATAATATGGGGGCAAGTGCCTCCACTAGACTTTGAAAATTTTGTAAGTAGTACATAATAATATTTATTTGCCCCCATTATGTTGTTAAATTTGACCCTACTATATTAAATTATTATGGAAATTATTTTATGGTCATGTTATATACATTTTACCCCCCACTATCAAAATTATTTAGATCCATCACTGCTTGCTATACATGCATTTAAAGCACGAACCAAGGAATGCTAGTGCTGATTGAAAGTGTATCTACTAGAATCCTGTGGCAAGGAACACCCTAAATTATCTACTTTTTCAACTATTTCCCCACTATCTGTGTTAACAATTGATTGCTATTCTTGTTGTTTCTTGTTTAATATTATTACTTACAAGTTATGTTCTTATTGTGCTGTTAGCATTTTTGTGTATTACTCTCTCAATGTTCGGTGTTCTCTAATGTTGGAAACAAATCAGGTAACGTTGGTTTTCTCTATTCTACAGGGTCCAGGAGCATGGTGGTGGACAAATTATTCCTTTCAGTTGTGTTTTAGAGAGGACACTTGCTGATATGCCGCCAGACGAAGCAGCTAAGTATTGTGAGGCGAATCAAGTTCAAAGGTCAGCTCAAAGTATATGTGTTGCTGCTACTACATGTTTGATAGCTAATTTCTGTCTGTCTTAATTGATTTTCTAAAGACCGAGCATTTACCTCTTTGGCAAACAAAAAATTATGATTTTGAAATTCCAGTGGAACCAATTTTGTGCTTGTTAGTTTTGAAGAGATAAACTGTACAATTTATCTGGACTAAAATCTTATGCTTTTCATTTTGACAGTGCTCTTAGCAAAATAATAAAGACTGGATTTTCAGCTATTAATCTCATATACTTCTTCACAGCAGGACCCGATGAGGTAATACACATCTTCATTTATCCTTTTGTACTGCTAAAAGTTTGTGTATTTTGAATTTTTGTGCACTTTGCTCTGAATACGAGCCAAACATCTTATCCTATCTCACAAGCATAGCTCATCTAAAAATCTGGTGATTATAGGTGATTCTTTTTCATTCTATCTTAGAATTGTTATTTATTTTTATGTTTCTCTCTCTTCCTCTGTGTGGTTACTTTGTTGATGGATTGAACAAAATTTTGTAGACTTTCTCAGATGATGTTGCATCATATGTTTTCTTTTGTTTGGTTCTTTCAGGTTAAATGTTGGCAAATTAGACG
Organism: Arachis ipaensis; assembly: GCF_000816755.2. NCBI lineage: Eukaryota > Viridiplantae > Streptophyta > Magnoliopsida > Fabales > Fabaceae > Arachis > Arachis ipaensis. The sequence continues at coordinate 10,652,640 of NC_029788.2, forward strand.
CCAAACAAAGGCTCCTCAAGCTGCAGGGACTATCCACACTGATTTTGAAAAAGGATTTATCTGTGCCGAGGTTATTTCTAGTCATTACTTTTGGACTTTCCTTAATTCAATTAATCATTTTCTCCACTGCATAGCGCTACTGGAACTGGTTTAGCATTACAAGTCTATGGCTATTGATTGCTCAGTCAAACTATAATGACTGCTTCAATCACCCCACTGTTAACTATGAACTCTTTAGATGTTGCCTCCTTTCTAAAGAGTTTGTTAAAGCAAAGAGTGACAGTTTTTGCACCCATGGAAAATGGAGCAAAATATCCATTTTGTTTTAGGCAGGATCCAACCTTGGCATTTTGGAAAAACTCAATTCAATGAAACTTTGTTTCACTCTTGTATTATGGATTAGTGAAATGCTTATTTGGAAAATGGTTGTCCTTTCACTGTCTAAATGGTTCACTATGAAATTACGAATTGAGATTTGCTTAGATATCTGATAACATTTTATATCAGTTGGCAGAGGTATTTTCATTACCTATTTTGTTTAGTCAGTCTTGTCAGAATATATTTGTTCTCTTTTCTGCTTGTGAAGTACTGAAGTTTTACAGATTACAAATTATCCATCAAATTTTCCGAGTAGATGATTGTTCTGTCAGAGGATTTTTCTTTTTCATTAAAAAAAAAAAAACAAAATTCCCCGATCATTTTTCAAGATCTGATTACAGCAGTCTATTAATATCACACTACTTATAACTAACTATAAAGAATGAATTAAAAGCTATAAATTCTTCATTGATGTATGGGAAGCAACAAATACTTTGGACCGATTTTTCTTCCATGTGACAGATTGTAGGTTGTAATAAATATGTCCAATCATGCAAGTATTAATGTGGGTGCATTTTGATTGTTGTTCCAGGTAATGAAGTTTGATGATCTAAAGGAACTTGGTAGTGAGGCAGCTGTAAAGGTAATTATTTTACTTTTACTTTCTGGTTGTAAATTGCTGTTTGGATTCCTAAAATTTTGTTAGAGGGTCCAGCATCGGATGAATAACTCAGCGAGTTGAGATAACATTTTAGGTCTGATGGTATAGGTTAATTCATAAAACTTGGGCACAATTTCTTTCTTTGTTTGGTTCAATCTATTGTCACCTATGTATGCTAAGCAATTTAATTTCTTTTGTTTGAACTTATTGCAAATTTGTTCCTCCAAGAAGAATTGTCATTATGGCTTTGAAAGAAGGTACCACCTACCAAGTGGTGATTGTTCTATATTGACTAAATTTTCGCCAACAATTGCAGAAATTGATTAACCATATATAATGAAAAGGGGTGACTTGAGAAGTTGATATGTTGTATTTGACAAGTGCATAAATATTATAAATATATTGAGAAGCTTATGTTCATAGATTTGTTAGCTCTTTGGTTTCTATTTTCATTTCAATTTTTATCATGCTTTTGTTAAGAAAAAGAAAAACAACATTTTTTTTGGTTTCCATTTCCTATTTTTACTTTTTAAAATCCAGAAAATATTAAAAATTAAGATAGAATCTGATCAAGCTCCAAATTTTTGTTTATGGTTCGCCGATCATATATGTTCTTTGTGCAATCATATCCAATGAAGTCCACCTATGAATGTGGTGCTGAAGTTGTTAATATAAATCATGGTTACCCTACCAAGCACTAGCAACCTCCACATGCCTTCTTTGTTTTTATATATACACATCACTGGCTTCATTTTAGGGACCTAACAATTTCTTCTACTTTATTGTATTAGGCTGCTGGAAAGTATAAGCAGGAAGGTAAAACCTATGTAGTCCAAGATGGTGACATTATATTTTTCAAGTTCAATGTTTCTGGTGGAGGCAAGAAGTGAAATCCAAGTATATCACCTGAACTATGCATGGAGTGTGTGTGCTTCATGATGCTGCCATAATACCATGCTGCAACTTGTAAAAGCTTGGAATGTAATTTTTGGACCATGTTCTAATTAAATTACTACTACTCCTAGTTAGGTTGAATAATTCTAGTGGATTTTGATCTTAATTGGTTCTCCATTCCCAAATTTGCAATATGCTACTCTACATTTTTATAGATGTTGGTGAATTGATATTTACTGCATGTTATGGATCAATCAATCAATCAATTTAATGGTGGGTTCCTTCATGTGGGTTTGATGTCACCTAGGAATTTTGGGATTACTACTTTTAATGAATGGTTGATTTAATTACTTTGGTAATATTCAATGTGGAGAACTATAATATACCATCATTTGCTTAAATAAGTTTTTCATCTCATACTTCTATGAGGTGTTATATTTTATGTTTGCATTCTCTTTTATTCATTCATTTTACTGCGTTTGATTTGTGAGTTTGTTAGGATTTGATTTGTGATTTGTGCAACAGTAGATTTTGGGGGTTTGATTTATGAATTTGTTAACGTTTGATTTCTAGATTTGTTGAGTTTTAGTAGGTTTCGTTAGGGTTTTGATTTTTATTTTGAAAATTAATTTTGATTTTATTTGAATAGAGATTTGAGGAATACGTGCAGTATAGTTTGTGTATCAAGAAAGAACGAATTTAGTTTTTTGAACGAATCTAACGTATTTTTATACGAATAGTAAAATGGTGTTAATTAGAAAGGTGTGTGCATAGCAAAATTGAGAATTGAAATTTCCATTGTCAAAACAAAATCCTATATAGTAGTATAGGAAGATTTTCAAGTGTACCGTCATACCGGTGTATCAATGATTTTTAACCGTCGATTTTAATTATATATATTATATATATTTTTTATAATTAATATCAACGGTTAAAAATAACTGAAACACCGGTACAACGGTACACTTGAAAATTTTTCTATAGTATATAGTTTGTTATCTTTTGCATGCTATTTGCAAATGCCATCCATTACACTTTTTGCAAAGTACTTATTATTATCAATGAATTTGGATTCTCTAAAGCGAGTAAGTTAGTAAAGAAGTCGAGTAAAGGATTAATCACAATTAATTTTATAATTTCTATGAGATGTGTGTTTCATTATCGTAATTTAAACCAAAAGTAATTAATTTTTTATTGTATTATTTTACCAACTTCTTTACTTTAAAAGATCTTAATTTATTATTAATTTGCAAAGCTAAAAGGTAATGGATGACCTTTTTCCTATCAGAAATAAACAATTTATGGTCATCCATTTTCGGTGAAAGCAAAGGGAAATTGTACATAATCATGAATATTTACAATAATTAGGGATAAAATGAATTTTCAAAGAAAAACAAAACCACATAAAAATGCTCTAAAACATTCTAGCTAGTGAACTCCAAATTATTATTATTATTATTATTATTATTATTATTATTATTATTATTATTATTATTATTATTATTATTATTATTATTATTATTATTATTATTATTATTATTATTTTGTCAATGTCTTTTAGCTTTTGCTGGGTTATCAGTTGTATGGGGACATGAATCAAGATTTTATGCGGTCTTCTAGGTTTTCATACTTTTTAGATTAGAAGTCAATCAAACTAAATTACAAGTTGAAAAATAATGGTATATTAGTGTAATGCATGTTGGTGTGAAACTATTTGAGAGCATTATACAAAATTGGGTAAATTATAGTATTATACCCGCCTCTTGTTAAATTTGGTACAATGTAACTTAAATTTTCTTTATCATATTAATCTTTATTGAACTTTATATGATATAAAATTTGATATTCCTGTAATTTGTAAATTATGATGCTAAAATATTTTTATAAACATTACACCCATCTCTTTTTAACTTAGGATGGACCATTATCACCTAGATAAATACACAGAGATAATGATAAATTTCATTAATTATCTGTAAAACTAATTTTTTACAAAATCAAATTTACGAATTTGTTTTCTTTTTAGAACAAGAGTGTAATTCTAATGGATTGATAATGTCAATTATTTGATACATTTATCTAATCATATTTTTTTTAAATAACTATTTATGAGCCAATGAGTTTGTTACTGTGGGTAACCAGAGATTGGTGGGTCGGATGGCGTTGGTAGGCCCAAACGTGTGAGGGAGGAGACTATCGCGTTTGCCCGAAACTCGGTGTTCCTCCGTCCGACTTGCACGTGTGAAAGAATGGGGGGTGGTACCTGCAAAGACACTCCGATGCCTAAGTTAGCAAGGGTATAAGCAGGTTTAGAATGTATTGGACTTAGTGATACCTGAGGGAAGTCAGGGTATTTATAGTGGTGAACCAATAACCACCGCTGAAGTAGTGCCACCTTTTTAGGCGGATAACCGTTCCCATATCTTAGGGAGGTTAAGATATGGCTCTATGAAGTGGTTAGAGAGTTTCTAGGGGCAGTTACTCATTCGAATGAGTGTTATCTGCCAGCTAACCCTCGTATCCGACTTCTTTGGAGCAGGTCGTGTTTAGTACCGACTTCTGGGACGAAGGCTGGTACTGGAGGAAGGCCAACCTTTTGGGTTGGGCTTCTTTGCTTAGATATTGGGCCCTATTTATTGGGCCAGGGTATGAACAGTGCCCCAAGTCGAGCCCAATTTCTTTTTAAGAGTTGGGTTCGAGTATTCAACTCGGGGTTTTGGCCGATTTGCAGGAGGACCGACGTGATGGTTTAGGAACCGACGTGATCTTTCTTGACCTTTCGGTTCTGACAGTTACGTCTAATCAAGCGTCATGTCCGTTAGGGGTGTGCGTAGAGATTTAATGGCCTTGGTAACGGTGCATCTTCATTAATGACTGCCCCCATTTTACCATTATGCCCCTAACGTCTTTATAAATACTTTTCCTCTCTTTCGTTGTTTCGTTTCTGCAATCTTTCAAATTTCCCTTGCATTTGTTCGTGCTGTATTGTTGCGTTTCGAAGGTTCTTACTTCCTCCTGTCTTGATTTCAGACTCAAAGGTTAGTTTTTTCCCTTCTGTGACATGTTTTCTATTTGCGTGCCTTTATCTTGTAGGTAGATTTGATTTGTAGGCTTTAGTTCCGTGCCCCTTCCCTTAGAGACCGTGTGTTGATTTTTCTTTTCTTTTGTAGGTTTCTTGTCATCCCCTTTTTTAAGAAAAGAAAATGGCTTCCGTAGATGCTCTCTCCCAGTGGGTAGACGTTACGGTTCTAGGGGAGGAGCCCTCCGTTGACACTGAATTTATCACCCACCTTCGTACTCACTATAGAATTTGTACTTCTGAAGAAGATGAGCCCAAGTACGAGTTGGTAGTCCCGGGTCCAGAAGACCGGGTTTGTTTCGGGAGGGCTGACGAGACGGCCCCTCATTTCTTTTTTATGTATGAGAGTATGGTCACTCGTTTGGGCGTTTTCCTCCCTTTTTCAGAGTTTGAAATGTCTGTATTGCGTCATTGCCGAGTGGCTCCCACCCAGCTTCACCCCAACTCTTGGGGTTTTCTAAAAATTTATCAATTTATCAGCCAGGCTCTAGAGTTTCCGACTTCTCTAAGGATTTTCTTTTACCTTTTCCATATGACCAAACCCTTCAGTGGGCTAAATAATAAGCAACAGTGGGTGTCCTTTCGAGCCATTCAAGGTCGGAGGCTTTTTACCCTTTTTGACGAGTCCTTTCACGACTTCAAGAACTACTTTTTCAAAGTGCAAGCTGTAGAGGGTCACCACCCCTTTTTCCTGGATGAGCATTCCTCTCCCCGATTTCCTTTATATTGGCTGGAGGCCTCCCCCTGCGAGAAATATGGTCTAGATGACCTAAATGAGGTCGAGGTAGCCATTGTGGGGTTCCTCCGAGAAGTGTGGGGGAGGGCCCCATACTTGGATACTAAAAAATTTCTTCAGGGGTCGCCGGCCTTTGTCCAGCCACAATTAGGTAGCTTTTTGCACTTGTTGCTTATTTCCGACTTGCGATTTCTTTTACCGACTTTGTCTGATTTTAGCTATCATTTTGTTTCTGCAGAGATGGCAAAGAAAAATGCTCAAGAGTCTTACCAGAGGGTTCAGGAAGCCAAGGCAAAGTCTCGAGCCAGGTCTGGCTGTCCCCGTGGTGGAGTCTGAGTCTGATTTAAAGACTCGGGGTCAGAGGATCATAGAGTCCCCTCCTCGTTCCAAGGATGCTCCGAGTTCCTCTACCGCTCCTCCGACTTCCTCTTCGACTCCTGCTGCTGGTGTTCCTCCTGACTCTGCTGGTGGTGATCCTCTTGAGAAGTGATTTTGGCTATTGGGGCCCGGCCTGTGGGCCCCTCTTTTTTAAACTCTTTATTTATTTTGGTAGTGTTTGAACAATTTTTTGGCCTTTTAGGGCCGTAAACAAAACACTTTATGATACCCCTTTTTATAAGGGTTATTGTAAGTTAAAAAATAAGTACCCCTTTTTTGGATAAGGGTTTTGAGTTACCTTATGTGCGCATGCTTTTTCTGTTCGTGGTTCTTTTGACTCCTTGATCTTTTCTAGGAAAAAAAAAAAAACTTTTCTTTGGGGTTTGCCTGCTTTTCTGAATTTCCTTAAGGCAGCCTTGCTATTCTTTCGTAGTTTTTCCTTATCTCTTTTTGTTATTCCTAGTACTCAATTTTGTTTTATTGAGTTTTTCGTGACTTAGGCTACTTTTGCGATTCATTTTAGCTTTACTCGGCTTCGTTTTCCGACCTATGAGTCGGATTGCTTCCGAGTTTATCATGATCGACTTCTATAGCCTCTTTACGCCGACTTGTACCTCATCGTTTTATCCTGACGACCATCTAGGTCGGTTCATGGGATTTTCACGTTTTGTCACGCACATTCTCCATTTGCCATTTTGTTTTTTGACTAGCACTACATTGGCTAGCCATGTTGGGTATTTGACTTCTTTGATGAAGCCGGCTTCTAGGAGCGCCTACACTTGTTCTTCTACTACTAGGGCTCGTTCTGGGCCGAGCTTGCGTCTTCTCTGTTGCACAGGTCGAGACCCTGAGTAGACCGAGAGCTTGTGAGACATGAGCTCGGGGTCTATCCCAGGTATGTCGGAGGCCTTCCAGGCGAAGAGATCGGAATTATCTCTTAGGAGCTTAGTCAACCCTTGTTTTAGGGTTTCCCCTAGGTTGGCCCCTATGTGAGTATTTCTTCCCTCCTCTTTGCCGACCTGTATCTCCTCAGTTTTTCCTCCTGGTTGTGGACGCAGCTCCTCTCTAACCTTTGCGCCTCCGAGCTCTACTGTATGAAGAAGTAAGGTCGTAGCCTTCGAGAGGCTATTACTAAGGAGTAGGCGAACTTTTCTAATTTGTGGTACCTTAGCTCAGGGCCCTGTAGGACTTTACTGATGAAGTAGATTGGGTGTTGCCTGACCTCCTCTTCTCTTATCAAGGCTGCTGAGACAGCCCTGTCTGCCACGTACTTTGTCCTTCTGGATGGAGAACCTCATCAAGAATTTTCTTGAGAGGTCTTCGAAACTGGTAATCGACCTCGGAGGGAGGTTGTCGAACCACTTCATCGCTGCTTTTGACAAGGTTGTCGGAAAAGCTTTGCATCGCGTAGCGTCAGAAGCGTCGGTCTGATACATCCGACTTTTAAAGTTGCTCAGATGATGCTTTGGATCGGTGGTTCCATCGTAGAGGTCCATATCGGGGCTTCTAAAGTTTCTCGGAACTTTTGCCCTCATTATGTCCTCGCTGAACGGATCTTTCTCTCCTAAGGGAGAATCTTCTCTATCGCCGTGGGAATTCTGACTTTTGAGGGAGGATTCTAATTTTAAGAGTTTTCTTTCTAACTCTTTTCGTCGCTCCATCTCCTCTTTTAGGTTCTTTTCGGTTTCCTTTTGTCGTTACCGTTCCTGTTCTAGCTGCTCGAGGCGACTGTGGACTAATCCCATGAGCTCCATTGCGTGGGATGGTCCTTCTTTTTCTGATTCGCGCCCCTCCGAGGAGTTCACCTTCGGATTTTTGATTCCGGAGGTGCCTTCCCTATGTTGATCATTAGCTTCCTGGTAACATTATTCTAAAACATTAATGTAGAAAATAATTAATCTAACATGAAATGACCGGAACCATAAAGTATACTGGCTAGTGAATATTGAACATGTGTGTAAAAGATGTAAATTTATAGATTTTTTTTTATGGGATAAAAGAGAGATTAAAAAAATTAATACTCATATTTTGAACAATAATAAAATAATAAAAAATAATTATAAAAAAATTTATATTATCTCTATACAACTTTAATCTGTAGAGTATCAAGATTTAATTATCATATAGGCGATGATTTAGGCAGTGGGGTCCCAATTGGGACATTACATTAGGGAGCACTGCCCACATTCTCCTCCTAAGTTATCTCAATTATTTTTCCACCAACTTCACCTCTCTCCATTGCTGTGTAGTGTCTTTATTAATTGAGAGAGATTGGAAGGAGTGATTAAAACAAGAAACCCTAGTCAAAGGGGCAGTCTTGTGGGCCACCACCTCTTACATGGCACATACCTTCCCAAGGTCCCAATCCTTTTTAATTAAAAAAAAAAACCATACAATCTTAAACTACATTTGATAAAATCTTTTGATGTCCACTGGGGGAGAGTGAGGGAGGGAGAGGGAGAAAGATTCCCTGACTTTTTTTGGCGGGTAAATCCGCAAATTTTGCTGATAATAAAATAATCAACAACTTTTCTGTTGACAAAAGTAATTTTAGAAATAATTTCATAATATCAAACACGATAAATCATAAATGTTTTGATAAACTATTTTATAAATAATAAATTTGTCAATGAATTATAACTAAAATGATATAGTTTTTCCATTTTTATTTAGAAATTTTGGATTTGACTGTAACTTTAAAAAAAATTATTAAATTTTTATTTCAAACTTAATATGATAAAGAATTAAAATGACACAAATTATAAATTGTAAATCTATTATAT
>NC_029788.2:10661681-10670350 GCF_000816755.2 Arachis ipaensis
AAATAAAAGATTAAATTAATAGACGCATTTGGGTTTAATGTCAATTTATTAAGTTACTTTTGTGTTTGATTTTTTAGTTCTAAAAATACTTATTTTAAGAGAAAAATGATAAAAAAAATTTTATTACGAGAGAAGTTATTTTTTTTAACTTCTCTTTAAGTACTAAAATAATTTTTTAGAAAGTCGCAATTTTTACTTTGAAAATTGTACCAGACATTAATACTACACATTTTCATAAGTTAAAAATAAAAAAAAAGTCACTTATGAACCTATCTAAACGGGCCTTAAATAGAGTAATCAACTTGTGTTAATTTAGTGGTTAATTTACTAGTCTATTTAAATAAGTATCGAAAATTCGAATCTCGTCTAAGTGAACAATAAAAAAAAAGAGAATATAAAAAACATGAAAAGAAAAGAATAAAGTCCTTAAAATTTTCCCACTATACTTTTTGTCCATGCCTCCATGCATTTTTCATTGCATAAAGTTTCGTGTATGATAATTTTTTTCCGGTAGAGAACTCAGAAATAGATAAATTGTTTTGAAGAAATGATATTAAGCTTTTACAAAACCAATTTTTTTTTGTTTATTTATAAAAAATTATTTTGAACTTAATCCAGTATTAAACCTTTTAAAAATCAGCAATTAGTGTTGTCTTTTGAGGTATTCCATTGTCACATGCATGCTAAAAGACACAACCAAAAAAGGGACAAAGGAACTCACTTTTTAAGGATTTGGTGTCACCCTCCACACACTCACTACTAAAGTAAAAATTTTTGGGGGTAAAAGATCCCCATCCTTCAATAGTTCAATCAATGCTTTTTAGTTTTTATTTCCAAAAAAGATAAAAATAAAAAAAAAATGATGGGTCCCTTTTCTCTTTATTGCAGTGTGGATGTCAAATTGGGTACTCATTTTCCTTTCTCCATGAGTTGGTTGTAGTAACAATGGTGCTGTGTCCTGTGCTTCAATTCTGAAGCCTTAAAGTTCCAATCTTTTCGTGCCATGCCCTCATTTCTGCTTCAAAAGTTTGATACTTGAAGGTAGTGGCGTGCTAGAACCTACATTGTGTTTTAGGAAGTGTTTTTTGGTGTTTTTTTTTTTGGGTAAAAAATGTTGTGTTTTTGGTTATCAGATCTCTGAAAGTTTACTCATTTTTGTTTCTATTCATTTCAGTACATTGATGCCGTTCTAGCTTGTTCTGTGCAGTGAATGGTTGCAAACTTGAGTCTACTAAAGGATTCTGGAGCTTCTGCTTCTCGTGTGGTGGTTTTAGCATGTAAAGTTTCTAACTTGGTGAAGCATTTCTTCTTGGGATTTTTTTTAAAGCTTTTCATATTGCATTTTTAGTATCTAGTTTGGGTTTTTCTTCTTTCATGTAATGCTGTCTTTCTTTGCTTCCTGAAGGGTTAGATACTATTTGTGGTGTTGAAGAATGCTCTTGGGGTGTTTTTGCTTCTTACTGTAACTAAGTCCTTTAAATTAAGGGCTCAAAACTCTTCCTTTTTTTGGAGATTGTAAATTGGCGCTTTCTTTTACAAGAATTATAGAAAGGGTGTATCTTGGAATCTACTTTGTACTACTTGGTTGTTGGTGGTGGGTCTGAAACTCTGAATTCTGAAAGCTAGTGGCTACCCTTTGTGTCCTAAACTTGAGTGTGAACTATACACACATAAGCAAAAGGTTAAAGTGTTTATAGAAATGAACATGATGAATCTCTTTAGCCTTGTAGTATTGTCCTTATCTTTCTTCACAGTTATGGGGCAACTACCTTCCCAGGACATTTTGGCATTGTTGGAGTTCAAGAAAGGCATCAAGCATGACCCTACTGGTTATGTTCTCAATTCATGGAATGAGGAATCCATTGACTTTGATGGATGCCCTTCTTCATGGAATGGAGTTCTTTGTAATGCTGGTAATGTTGCTGGGGTTGTGCTTGATAATCTAGGTCTCTCTGCTGATGCTGACTTGAGTGTATTTTCAAACCTCACAAAGCTTGTTAGGCTTTCCATGTCCAATAACTCGATTTCAGGAAAACTACCTGGCAACATTGGTGATTTAAAAGGCCTTGAGTTTCTGGATATCTCCAATAACCTCTTTTCTTCGGCATTGCCATCAGGAGTTGGCAGCTTAGGTAGCTTGCAGAATCTGTCCTTGGCTGGGAATAACTTCTCTGGCCGGATACCTGACTCGATTTCGGCAATGGCTTCCCTCCAGTCTTTGGACCTGAGCCGCAACTCCTTTTCTGGAGCACTGCCAGTATCGTTGACTAAGCTGGCTAACTTGGTATCTCTTAACTTGTCTCATAATGGCTTCACTGGGAAAATTCCCAAAGGTTTTGAGCAGATGTCCACTCTTGAAAACCTTGACTTACATGCCAATATGCTTGATGGTCATTTAGATGTTGAATTTATGCTTTTATCAAGTGCCAGCTATGTTGATTTCAGTGAGAATATGCTAGAGAGTGATAATTCTGAGAAGTTTCTACAACGGATATCTGAAAGTATTAAGCATCTGAATCTAAGCCACAACCGGTTTACTGGATCACTGGATGGTGGAGCCGAGCTACCGGTTTTCGAAAATGTGAAGGTGTTGGACCTCAGCTACAATCAATTGGATGGAGAATTGCCTGGATTTGATTTTGTTTATGATCTTGAGGTCCTTAAGCTTAGCAACAACCGATTTTCAGGATTTATTCCTATTGGCCTTCTAAAAGGAGACTCTTTGGTTTTAACTGAACTAGATTTGAGTGCCAACAATCTCACAGGTATATATAGCTAGTTCCAATTTCTCATTTTCTTAGAATAACAAATGTGTCTTATTCTACTAGTCGAATTGGACTTTTGTGACATAGTGAGATCTTATGTTGAATCAAATTGTCTTTCAGGGACACTGAGTATAATTACATCAACTACACTGCACTATCTTAATCTCTCATCGAATGGCTTCAGTGGTGAGCTCCCCTTGCTGACTGGAAGCTGTGCTATACTCGATCTGTCGAAGAACAGATTAGAAGGAAATTTAACCAGGATGTTGAAATGGGGGAATCTAGAATTTCTTGATCTCAGTGGAAACCATTTGACAGGGAACATACCTGAGGCAACTCCTCAATTTTTGCGGTTAAATTATTTGAATCTGTCCAGCAATTCTCTTAGCAGCTCCCTTCCAAGAGTATTAACTAAATATCCAAAGCTTAGAGTGCTTGATATTAGTTCAAACCAAATCAATGGACAACTTCAAGCCGCATTGCTTGCAATGCCAACTTTGCAAGAGCTCCATCTTGAAAATAATATGATCACTGGTGGTGTTAGTTTCTCATCTTCTCCTGGTCAATCAGATCTTCAGATTCTTGATCTTTCTCATAACAAGTTTAATGGCTATTTTCCCGACGAGTTTTGGTCTTTAAATGGCCTTAAAGTGCTCAATATTGCCGGAAATAACTTTTCTGGTTCTCTTCCAACTGCTATTGCTGACATGAGTTCACTATACTCCTTGGATATATCAGAAAATCATTTTACCGGGCCTCTGCCAAATAACATCCCAAAGGAGCTCACAAACTTCAATGCTTCACTGAATGATTTTTCTGGAGTTGTTCCGGAAAGTCTAAGGAAATTCCCTAATTCATCTTTCTTTCCTGGGAATTCCAAGTTACATCTTCCTACTAGCCTTCCTGGATCAACCACTCCACCAGCTGAAAGTTCCAAGAAGTCCATGAGCACCATTGTTAAAGTAATAATCATAGTGTCATGTGTTGTTGCTATCTTCATATTAGTCTTGCTTGCAGTCTTCATACTCTACATCCGTAAGTCAAGATCTCCACCGGAATATGAAACAAGTAAGGATATCCGTGCTCGTCCACAGCCAGTCAGCTCGGCTCCGGTTCGTGCCACAGACAGGGGTGGTCCTTTGGTTGTATCAGCCGAGGACCTTGTGACGTCCCGGAAAGAATCACCATCAGAGATAATCAGCCCGGATGAAAAATTGGCAGCTGTAACCGGGTTCTCCCCCTCAAAACAAAGCCACTTTTCCTGGTCACCGGAGTCAGGTGATTCATATACTGCTGAAAATCTTGCAAGACTAGATACAAGATCACCAGATAGGTTGGTTGGAGAGCTGCATTTTCTTGATGATACAATATCTTTGACACCTGAAGAGCTCTCTCGGGCCCCGGCTGAAGTTTTGGGGAGGAGCAGTCATGGAACTTCTTACAAGGCAACTTTAGAGAATGGCTTGTTCTTGAGAGTGAAGTGGCTAAGAGAAGGAGTGGCAAAACAGAGAAAAGAGTTTGTTAGAGAGATAAAGAAATTTGCAAACATAAGGCATCCAAATGTTGTGGGATTGAGAGGATACTATTGGGGTCCTACCCAGCACGAGAAACTCATTCTTTCAGATTACATCTCTCCGGGAAGCCTTGCAAGTTTTCTTTATGGTAATATGTTTACATTCCTATATTATAATCTGGCCACGAATATCATACTTAATGTGCAATTCATTGACCTTTCTAAATTGTCTTTTGAAGTTCTTGGATGTGTATACCATCCTCAATACAGCTACTAGTTTACTTAATTTCAATACACACAAAACAAAACTTTATTATCAAATTTATAATAATCATTAGCCTGATTCTTTCAACTTAGAAATACAGTATAAAGGAAAAATCTTGTTTCAATCAAGTTTTATATGTATCTGTTATATGTGCATGGATGTGCATGAATTCTAATCCATACCATATTTTACTGATGCAATGAATAAATGTTTCTGAATTGTCTCCACTATATCTATTGGAGTTGTTTATCAATCTAAAATATTTGAAGCTTTAACTTGTTAATTTAAATGCTCAGATCGACCAGGAAGAAAAGGTCCACCATTAACTTGGGTGCAGAGGCTCAAGATTGCAGTTGATGTAGCCCGTGGTTTGAACTATCTCCATTTTGATCGCGCCGTCCCTCACGGGAACCTAAAAGCCACAAATGTGTTGTTAGATACTGGTGATATGAATGCTCGTGTTGCTGATTATTGCCTTCACCGGCTTATGACACAGGCCGGTACTGTTGAACAGATTCTTGATGCTGGTGTCTTAGGCTACCGTGCACCTGAGTTAGCTGCTTCCAAGAAGCCAATTCCATCCTTCAAATCAGATGTTTATGCTTTTGGAGTGATACTCTTGGAACTTCTAACTGGAAGGTGTGCTGGTGATGTGATTTCTGGTGAGGAGGGAGGTGTTGATTTGACAGAATGGGTGAGGTTGCGAGTGTCCGAAGGTCGAGGCTCGGATTGTTTTGATGCTACCTTGATGCCGGAACTGAGCAATCCGGTGGCGGAAAAGGGAATGAAGGAGGTCCTAGGAATAGCTATCAGATGCATCCGATCCGTTTCGGAGAGGCCAGGCATCAAGACTATATATGAAGAGCTTTCTGCTATATAAGTCTTGTGATGCTGACATCTTGAACTTTGACATATTATGGGAGTATTAATGTCTCATTGGTATCCCATTTTTGTTCAGAGTTGTTTAGTTCTTTAACTTGTTTGTATTAACCATTTTTTTAGCTGTAAAAAATGGGCTCATATGACAAATAGCATGTATTTGCTGCTACATGATGGGTTATGAATGACCATCTGATTTTGTCTAGAAAATTGGGATTATGCTATGAATGATCATGTTTACAAGTACTATATATAATATATGTAGGCAGTGTACAAATTGGCCCTTTTAATGGTTAGCACTTAGCAGGTCCATTTTTTTTTTCAGTTAATTTTTACACTTGTATTAAGTATGTGTAAATTGTTTTGTCCTTCTTTGTTGGTTTGATTATTGGATTTCCAAAGGAGGAAAAAATACTTAGTAAGGGGACTGAGAAGTGTGAGCTAATTGAAAGCACTATAAGTCTATAACTCATACAAGGCCAAATTCAGGTGTCTGCAGAAAGTTGGGTGCCACCAATGAATAAAATGTTTTTGTATGCAGCTGTTATAATTGCCGTGTAGTAATTTATGGAGACTATGTTTTCTACTTTTTTTGAATTCTAGTACATAATTACTGAACTCTTGCATTTAGAAACATAGCTCTGTGAAGTTGGGATGGGATGATGTTCAAAAAAGTTGAGTTGTTTTTACTATTTTCATTTTATTATCTGGAAAAAAGAAAACATAATCCAATTCAATCCTAAACTTTCAAATTATGAGGACAGAGGTGGAATGTCATGATATAATTATAATTCGGTGGAGTTTATTCTATGACAAAATATTATGTGTATATAAAAATTTATTATTAAATAGATTATTATGTATTTTTTTTTTTAAGTTAGGACTATTTAGTACTAACTTTTTAATAATAATAAATTAACCTATTTTTTTCAATATACTTTCTTTCAACAACAAACTCAGAAACAGTCTCAAAGCTACGATTTTCCTCTTCTTTTTCTTGTCCTGTGAGGTGCTTCACCGCTGCCTGATGCCACCGCTCTCCGCCGGATTTGCCACCACTTCTTTCTTCCTCCATTGCCGATAGCTCTCTGCTCTCCGCCGCCTACAACTCTGCCACCACTTGAAGCTTTCCGCGTTCTGCCGTCTGCACCCTCTCTCCAGCCATCACTTTCTCCCTGTTCTCCGCCGCCAACAGAACCCTAACACTATTGAGGTCAGGTGCGTCATCATCCTAATTGATTTAATCATCCACAAATTCCTCTTATTTTCTCTATAGTTTCATTCAATTGGTTGATGCTATGGGTTTTCAGAAGCGAGTTTCTCTTAATTGAATTGATTATTTACTTTAGGGTTTTCAAAGTTTGGATTATTATTCGTCTCTTTCTTCGGGGTTCCCTTTCAGTAAGTCAAAATAGAACGAGAAGGTTAACGATCTTCGGCTAAATGGGGGATCGAGAAGAAAAAGAAGAAGGAAGAAGGAGAGTGGTGTTTGTGACAGTTGGAACGACTCGTTTTGATGCTCTTGTGAGTGCAGTTGATTCAGAAAATGTCAGAAAAGTTTTGGCAGCTAAAGGCTATACCCATCTTCTCATTCAATTGGGTCGTGGATCCTATCTTCCTTCTAAGGTTGTAACCACTGCTTCTCAAATATCTTCATTTCTTACCCGAAATTTGATGTTATTTATATTAGAGATTAGAGATATTGTTGTTTGTGTTAGGTAGTCGGAAATTAGTTGCTAGTTAGTTATGTTAGTTACTCTTTCATTGGTCAATATAAGGCCCTCATATTTTACTTGTACATACTCACTTTTCCACATGCTATGTCTATATACATTTCCCGTTTGTAAAATAAATCTCTCAACTTTTTCTCTTTTTGTGATAAAATGAACTAGGATTAGATTCAAGTGAAAGTTTTTTTTTTCCTTGATGGTTTTAGCCAAAATGTGCTATTATATTAAGGTTGAAAGAGATTCCTAAAACATGGGATAAACTAGTAGTACCTAACTTGATTTCAAACAATATGCTTCGAGCATGGCCAGTTTTTTCACTGCGAGGAAGTTATTTTACCGATAAATGCTTTTTATTTTTTCACTGAGATTTTATTTTTCTTGGTAACATTTTGGTTGTAGTCAGATGGAGATGATGGCTCGCTGGCTGTAGACTATTTTACTTTTTCATCAAGTATTGCAGACTATCTCAGATCAGCTTCTCTTGTAATCAGCCATGCAGGTATGCTTGTGATGTTTGTATTTTACATGCTTCTTCACTTATTTTTTATTCATGTAGTTCTTAAGTCTGCACCAATAATATATCCATTGCTTGTTCTTGGTAGCTTGAAATGAATTCTGCTTTCCGATTCATAGATAGGTCATAGGTGTTCACATCCTCGTGTGTCAATGGTGTTTTAATTATATTTGACATCCTTTTTCGGTGAAAACAAACCTGGCTATTAAGAGAAATATTATAGGAAATGAGTGGCAGCTCATATCAGCAGCTGCCAAGCATATGAGCATCTGAGAAAGGGTAAATTATACCGATTTTCGTTGAGGTTTGGTGAAATAAACATGACACTAGACAAAGTCACAAAACACAGGTTTCAGTGTCACGTTTTATAAAATAGAGAGGTATCAAGTGTCGTATGACTTAGGTGCTTAAATCTTATTTAGGGGTGTCAGTATAGTTGGACCTATGAGAGTTGAGACAATGATAATGCTTCTGCTATGGATTTATTCCAATTCCTTAGTGTGCTTGGCAGCTACAGATTTATACATGTCCTACCCGGTTTAAAGTTGAGTTAATAACATTGTCATGTTACCACTAGGCATATATTGCAACTGATATGTGTATTGTATTTATTCAACACCTTCAATAAAATTGTACATTATTCAATCAGTATTTCCTTCACTAGTACAAGCTTTGTAAAGCATGTTTTGAGTTTTAGAACGAATGAAGTCAATTTTTGGCATATGATCGAAAAAGACTGCATGGAAAAATCCAAGTGAAATCTGTTTGTGCAGCAAAACACAGGTCAATCAAGTAATTGTAACTATTCTTTTTTTTATTATTATTATTCTTTAATACAGGATCAGGTAGTATATTTGAGACATTGAGGCTGTGTAAACCTTTAGTAGTGGTTGTGAATGAAGATTTGATGGATAATCATCAAAGTGAGCTTGCAGAAGAACTTGCAGAGAGAAAACATCTCTACTGTGCTAGGCCTCAAAACCTCTATCAAACATTAGCAGAT
>NC_029788.2:10670414-10680215 GCF_000816755.2 Arachis ipaensis
AAAGCCCCTCTTTTTTTTCCCTTTCTTTTTTTTTTGGTTTTGATGACTGTATCTGTGAGGGAGGGTAATTGATTTTGTTAATACTTCTGTTTCTCCGTTGTTTATATGGAGTGTTATTGTTTTCTACTAGATTTTTGTGTGTAAAAAAAAAAAAAAACAATCAAACATGTTGATTCATCGAACGAGCAAAATACATGAGCAAGGATTACAATCAAAACACAAACATTAGTACATTACACTTTGTTGCTAATTCTATAAGAGTTTGTGTTGTAAATTTGGTAGTATTTATTTGAGGAATATCATATTTTAGTTTTTAACAAATTTTAATTACTATAAATTAGTCTTTAACTTTTTATTTTGACAGATAATTAGTTAATCGTCAAATTCTGTTAAAAATTTTATACAAATTAACTTTTGTTATTTAATAAAGACATAAATAATGTTTACACAAGTCTTTTCATATAGAATAGCAATTTGATGTAACTACTCATTTATAGACAACAAATAATTAAAATGTTAGACATTCTTGATTAAAAAAAAAATTTCTTTAGAAACACACCAGGGTAAAATTTTATTTTTTAGCTAATGAACTTTAGGATTCGGTATTTTTCGGGGTACTTGCAAGTTGCAAGCTGTGTTGTGGTCTTGTGAGCAGGCCAGATTAAAAAATTAAGAGTAAAATTTCATCCCAATCCCTAATTATTCATAATAACAATTCGTTTTTCACCAATTGGAAAATGATAATACAGTCTTTAACTATTAATTCCGTCGAAATTTTTGGTCCTTTTATTAAATTTTTTTGTTTAGAATTAACAGATTTTACCTATATGTAACATTAATTAATTCCGTGTCAAAGAATCATTTTAAAGGATAAAAGATTCCTATCATGTTAGCAATATACTACAGTAAAGTAGGATAAGTAAACTCTTATAAATTTTTTTATGAAATACATAAACCCCTAACTAATTTAATTATAAACATAGACATAAATTCAAAATGAACTATAAAATAGGACAAATAACCATGATATTCAACAATATATTCAGTGGTGGAGCTTAGTTCAGACAAGGGGTGGCCATGGCCCCCCCAAATTTTTTATAAAAAATTTAGTAGTACTTTTTCAAAAGATAAAAAATAGTTCAATTGACTTAAATACTTTATGACTTAAAGTATCTAATAAGTTCAATAAACAACATTCTCTCTATCTTTAGGTTTAAATATAAAAAATTAGATATCTTTTATTTATTTAATTTAATTTTTTATATAATAAAAAATAATAAAATATTCAATAAGTATTAATATTATTGTATTTATATAAATTGATAAAAAAATTCAATAAATATTATAAATTTTAATATTTGTCCTTCTAACTTTTTCTTTATATATTTTACAGGATATATATTCAAATTTTTATATAAAATAATAATGAAAAATCAAAGAATTGATACATTTTTTAAGAGGAAGGCTAATATTTAAGAAGGAGAACATATAACTTTTACAATATCAACACATATAGATAGTTCTTCTACTTTAATGAATTACGAAGAAAGTGAGATATGACCTTCAAAAGTTCAAAAAGTTATATCTGATGACTTTAACTTTAACTTTTTGGAACGAGATCTTAAAAAAGGGCTTTAAATTTGGCAGTATCACCCAAACCAGAGAGATGAGATTAGACGAACTTATCTTAAACGAGATCCATATAAAAAAATATTTTGACAATTATTTTCTATTTGGCCCCCCAAAATTTTGTTTCAAGTTCCGCCGCTGAATATATTGTATTTGCTAGATTGATTAGTGGCAACCTCAGTTCCTCCTCCTTCTCCTCTTTTTTCTCTGTAAAGCCCTTATATAAGTAGAATAAAAGCTACTTCATCAAGTTTAATCCCCTTTTAATATATCATTCTCTTTTTTATCTCCAATGTAAATTCCATGTCCCATCATTGTAATATCCATATATTAGTGTTGTGAACGTGATCTTGTCAAGCTTTAAACCTCTCTCACCCATTTTATTTACCAGCTTCCTTCAAATCGCAAATCTTACAAAAAGGTCATTGATAAGCACATTGACACTATTCGAGGCCAACCTTTGCATATTTCATTAAACAAAATCCGTGCCACCTAAGAAGAAGAAGCAAGGAATTGCACAATGATATTTGTCATACTTTATGATTCATTATAAATTTATGTGTCTATGTTTATAATTAGTTAGGGGTTTAAGTGTCATAAAATTTTTATAGGAATTTACTTGTCCTACTTTATTGCAGCGTATTACCGACATGACAGGAGACATTTTGTCATGTAGGTAAAATTCATTAACTCTGAACGGAGAGTTTAACAAAGAGACTAAAAAGTTTAATGAAGTTAGTAATTAGGAGTTACATATCATTTTCCAATTGATAAAGACAAATTGTTATTTTGGACACTATTATTTTGATAAAAAAAGATTTTTTTTTTATTTTTTAACGTATTTGGCAAATTTCTAATAGTAAAAGTAAAAGCACTAAAAACTACCTCTTTTAAAAATTAAGAATCTGAAGATTTGATTTTAATCAAACGACGTCGTTAACGCAAGGAGAAAGAAAGAAAGGGTTAAAAACGGGAGAGAAACCTCACATTCTATTCTTCCATCTCCTCTGTTTGTTTGCCTCCTCCACTTCAGCCGCCGCCGCTCCTACTCGTGCTGCCGTAGCCACCGCCTTCTCTCTTCTTCTATTGTTCTTTTGCTCCTCCGTCAATTTGCTGCAAGGTACTGTACTTCAGAATCTAAAATGAGTAATAATCTAGATATATGCATAATCACTATCCTTCCTAGGATCAATTATATGCATAATCTAAAGAAATTTGGATCGCTAAAGTTTGGGTTTTTTTTCCCCTTAACCCTTGTTTCACCTCTTCAAAATATGCATTGTTTCCTATGAATATTGGATAGAGTTGTGTTCCCTGAAGGTTAGGCATTCTTATAAAGGCACATTATGTGGTTGCTATTGAAGTTAATGATTTGCTGGGTCCAGGATTTTGGGCGGATTGGAATGTGTTTATTTTAATTGTAATACACTAAATCTTGTGTTTTTCTTCAAAATTAAAATAAAAAGCAACTATTTCTGCAAATTTCAAAATAATGTACTGTGTAAGAGGATTACTGATTTTTTGTTTGAGTTTTATAGTTCTATATGTGTTGACTGTTTCTGTAATTCAGTTGCTGTGTCTCCTTTAATAATCTGATCAGTGATAATTGTATTGTCAATTTCAGATTATATAAGGCAGAGTTTGTTTCAGAATATCACTGTTGTGCATCGTCTTTATAATACCTAGCCTTACTACTGTGTAAAAGATGCCTCTTCAACTTTTTGATGGAAGTGACTCAGACAATGACGACATCTCAAAAATCAAAATAAATGAAGAATATGCTCATAGGTTTGAGCACAACAAGAGGCGGGAGGAGCTTCAACGTTATGAGGAGCTAAAAAAGAAGGGTGCTATCTCTTCCTTGACATCCTCAGGTTCTGAAAGTGGCGAGGAATCTGAGTCGGAGTCATCTGATGATGATGTTGACTATGAGAAACTATTAAGTTCTAGAAGGAGAGACAAGGAGTTCTTTGATGCCCTACTCAAAGTGAAGAAGCAGGATCCTTCTCTTAAGCAGAAAGATGTTAAGCTTTTTGTGTCAGATGATAGCAGTGAAGATGAAGATGAGAAAAATAAAGCAAAAGATAAGAAGAATGAAAAGCCAATGTATCTAAAGGATGTGATGGCAAAACATTTGATTGAGGAGGGACCAGATTTTGGTGATGAAGATGGGGAAGTAATAAAAAAGGACAAGGGTAAATCAGAAAGTACTAAAGGCAAGAAGGATAAACTGGCAAAGAAGTTGATGCTGGAGGAGTCAGGTTTTGTGAACAAAGATGGGAAGACTTATGGTGATGAGCAAGAGGAGTTGAAAAGAGCTGTTTTGGAAGCTGTAGAAAGAGAGGGTTTGGAAGATGAAGGGGATTTTTTCACTGTGAAGGAGAAGGTGGATGAGGACAAAGTAGACAGTGATGACAAGGAATTTGAGGAGAAACTGGATGAATATTTTGGCGACGAATCGAATGAAAATGCTAAGTTCTTGAAAAACTATTTCATGAACAAAATGTGGATTGATAAAAACAGGGATAATTTGAATGTTGGGGAGGAAGAATTGGAAGGGATCTCAGAGGATGAGATGGAGATCGAGAGGCAGGAAGAATATGAGTATAGGTTTCAAGAAAATCAGGAAGATAGGGTGTTGGGCCATGCTCGTAAGGTGGAAGGATCAGTGAGAAAGAAAACAAATACAAGGAAAGAGCAGAGAAAGAGCAAAGAGGAAAGAATGGCAATAGCTCAGAAGGAGAGGGAGGATGAGTTGAAGCATTTAAAGAACTTGAAGAAGCAGGAGATACAGGAGAAGGTTAAGAAGATAATGAGCACTGCAGGCATCCATGAGGATGAAATTATCCCGCTTTCAGCGGCAGAAATAGAAGATGAATTTGACCCAGAGGAGTATGATAGAATGATGAAGGCAGCATTTGATGAGAAATATTATAATGCTGAGGATGCTGATCCTGGTTTTGGTAGCGAGAATGATGATGACATGGAAAAGCCAGATTTTGAAAAGGAGGATGAACTGCTTGGACTTCCTAAAGGCTGGGATTCTACTGAATCACATGATGGATTTTCGGCTGCCAGGGAGAGAGTATTAAAGGAAAAAATGGAGAATGATAGTGATAGTGATAGTGAGAGTAAGAGTGATCACCAAGAAAGTGAAGATGAAAAAGAAGAGAAAGTTCCAGAGGAAGGTAGTCGGAAGAGGAAACGCAAAACTGCTCTTTTGGAGAAAGCAAAACAAGCAATGATGGATGAGTACTATAAGTTAGATTATGAGGACACAATTGGTGACCTCAAGACAAGATTCAAGTATGCCAAAACAAAACCAAACAGATTTGGCATGAGTGCTCCAGAGCTACTATTGATGGATGATACGGAATTGAATCAATACGTGTCCTTGAAAAAGCTTGCACCGTATCGCGATGAGGAATGGAAGCTAAGCAAACAAAAGAGACATATGCTGAAGATGAGGACCAAGGAGCTCCTTCGAGAAGCAGGTTCGAAGAAGAACAAAAAGTCAAAGAGAGATTCTAGCAAGTCAACTTTGTCAAATGGTGTTGCGGAAAATGGAAAAGCAAGCACAGAGGATTCAAACGTAAATGCGGAAAATAATCTTTCAAGGAAAGCCAGGAGAAGGCAGCGAGCATCTAGTTTGAAGTTGTCACGGGCGAGGGCTTTAGCATACGGGAAGATACCCTCCAAATCTAAGCATGGAGGAAAGAACTAAGCCGGCACTGATTTGGGCAGGTAATTCCGTTGTTGCAAGTTTATTTGTGCTTGACATATAGAAAGTGAAATGATACCGAGCTGTCTGATTTACAAATAGTAACTTGGTAATTCCAGTGTGATTTTATTGGCCAAGAAATGTATTGTTTCCTTTCATTTGGAACTTTATTTTAACTTAATCAAGTGCATTTTGCAGAATGAACCAACTTAACAAAGAAACCGGATTGGAGCTTGTCATCACAAAATACACGGTCTGGTTGCATTATAGGCAAGATGCTGTGTGTTGAAGTTCTTTGTCTATTTTCACGTTTCCTTCGTTGAGGAGATTGTAGAATTTTCCTACTATAACCAAACTTTCAGTGTAACCAGCCATTCAGTTTTGATCGTGAGTTGTGCTTGTGTTAATTTGTGTTTTATTTTTATGTACTTTGAAACTTTAGAACTAAGTGCATGTACAAGTTACTACTAATTGGAAAAACAAGTTGAATTTAATCACCAAACACGGGAGAAAAAGTACAGGTAACACCAAAGTGTTTGCACTTTTTGGCAACCAATTTTGAGTATCCTCCTGGCATGGAGTGTTGTAATAGTTACATGTTTTTATATTAATTTATTGGTCAACATGTTCATCCATTCCAGTGTAATAATGACGAAAAACACATGAGAAATCTTTGCCTTCATGCCCTTCATTGCAGAGTTCTGTATATCTGCACAAAACAATGGAAAACACATCAAATACTTGATAAACTCAAGCCTGTTATACTATGTTCTTATGAGTATTTTAAGTTATCCATAAATTCTTT
Source organism: Arachis ipaensis (assembly GCF_000816755.2). Lineage (NCBI taxonomy): Eukaryota > Viridiplantae > Streptophyta > Magnoliopsida > Fabales > Fabaceae > Arachis > Arachis ipaensis. Next base: position 10,676,570 of record NC_029788.2, read on the forward strand.
TAGGAAATTATTTGTTTTTTAATATACATGGCATAATAAGTATTTTACCCAAATTATGTGTATTTAAGATAATATAAAGTTAAATGAATAATGTATATATTTTTGGGTTCATCTATTCAGTGAGGAATCTTAAGAAGAAATTTTACATTCAGCACATTAGATGTTTAAAAATGGTTAAAAGCTTTCAATCTACTGATTCCTTATCAAAGTACATTTGTTGGCAAAAATCTTGTTTCTTTGTGATTTTTGTGATAATTTGCTAAGATACAACTTCAAGAATGCAATTGACTTACATCTTTTGTGCTTGTGATGTTAGTGGGTGTTTGCAACCAGTTTGCTTAGCTGATTCTGCTGCTAGGTTCAAGTCTTTAGCCTGCAAGCACAAGCAACTAGTTTAGCTTATTTTTCAATTTTCACAACCAGAAAGTCAATTTTTAGCAAAAAAGGAAAGGCCATTATTTATCAGAATTCAAGGTAGATAAAGATAACAAAGCTTAATTGTTTCCCAAGAGAAAAGAGTTTCATTGACTTAGAGATTCAATGTAGAAACATGTTCTGTGTGAATAGAATCTAAAATATCTTTTGAAAAAAGAGAAAAAAAGAAGGGATTGCACAGTGGACCAAAACAAAGGGGAGAAAAATAAGCAAGATATAAACATGGTAAGAGTATACAACATTGATAAGAAATAGCAAATGCTGTATTAAAGAAATTCTTCACCAAGTAAACACTTTTTAACATTTTCAAATGCTATAGCTTTCCAAATGGTAAAAGTTAATCAAACTAACACGAACATGTGCAAAGTTGATCCAATGTTCAGTTACTTACCATAAGCTTGGATGCAAACCCTCCATTATAATCCCTTGAAGAAGGCACACCTTCCATCACCCCAGGCACAGGGTTGTAAGAATCACTGCAACCAACACAATTAAGTATTTCAGTAATTCTCTTAAAATGTTTCAGTAATCATCAATGGACACTCTGCAATGGAAACTAAGTCTCTGGAAACTAGTTATGTGGCTGACACATCATGCTTCTAACATTACATCCTTCTGGACTTGTGCCTACAGCATACCTACTCCAACAGCGAGCGCTGGAGCAGTTAAATATTTTCGACAAGGTGCTGGCAGCTACACCTAGAGACTGGCCTAGAGCAAGGGCTTCTGATACTCCCAGCATGCTCACAGCCAAAGCCAGATTATTGCAAATTTTTGCTGCCTAATAACAGATTTAAGACAATAGTTAAGTACGTGAAATTATAGCCGAGCCACTTAGACAACAACAAATATACATTTATGTAACTTACAGAACCATTTCCTGCTCCACCACAATATATTGCACCTTTTCCCATTGAAAAGAATAAGGGTTTAGCAGCAGCAAACACTTCCTCGGAGCCACCAACCTGAGAAATTCCATACCATATTGCAACTTATGTGTGTTTCTATATCAGGTTTGAATAAGAAGTAACCATACCATAAAAGTAAGTGTCCCAGCTTCTGCAGCTATCACTCCTCCAGATACAGGGGCATCCAACATGAATGGTTTTTCCAAATCACCTACAAAATGTATAAATAAAAAGTAGAATAAAAGAAGAAACTTTACTATAGAAGAGCATGCACAAAGCCTATGCATTGATATTGAGACTCACTTCCAGATGAATAAACTAGTGAATTTAGTCACACAGTAATGCATGATGTCTTAAATACCAAAAGTAGGTATGACAAGAATTAGCATGCACAAGTTAGAAGAAATTCTCACAAAAACGTCGAGCAAGTTTAACAATGAACATGATCAATGAAATTGTATAGTGCTAAAAACAAGGACGAATTCATAGCTGGCATTTCAAGTTAAAAATGTATAGATACTTGGTTGGCATTTCATTTTAAGTTACCTTTCTTTTCTTTTAGAATATAATTAGATATTGTGGCGGAAATGTTTCTTGATGTTTGTGGATCAATAGTAGATGAATCTATGAATAACCACGGCCTTAGGAGTTTTCCACCATGTAGCAAACCATTTGGTCCAGTGTAAACATCATTTACCTACTTAAATAAGGGTGTTATTATGGCCTCAAAACAAGCTCAAATAATAATAATCTTTTGAGTATGTATATATAGTATGTGGCAGAAAAAGGGTATAATAAGACCATACACTATAAAGCCTGATTATTAACACAGTCATTTTTGTATTGCAACTCCTAAGTTGGTGAAGGTAATTGGTACACTTTGTTATAAAGGAAGATATGATTATCATATCATCTAATCTATTATTGTATTAATCATCCAAAATTGAAATCATAAGCTAAAGAGTAAGCTTTTGAGAAACTATAGAGGAAAGCGAAGCTGCAATCGATGTAATGCACTGATAAGTCACTAGAAAGGAAATGCATACACACATGAGCAGAGGAAGGCAGCATTGTAACTACAACATCACTTGCTTCTGAAACTTCACAAGGCGTTTTCCTTGTAGCAACTCCCATATGAGAGAACTTATCCAGAACATCAGAGTTTCTGCCATTATTTTTTATTTCTCAAATTCAAAACATATGTATTCTTCTTAAATAAACCAAAAAGAAACAGCTCAATTTCATTAGCAGCACCACTAACCTAGATTTCCCACAGGGTAAATTACACAGACCTCTCTTAAATCTTAAAGAAAAGTTAGTGTATTGTATAAGAAATGGACAAGTTTCGCATGTAATTTACCCTCTTCCATAAGAAGCACACTCTTACACCATACCCCAAATAACTAAATCTATGAATTGCAACTATAAAATGTAATGTGAATATTCTAGTGCCCCAATAATCAAGTTAAGAACTCTATCAGTAAAAAATTGGAAACATACAGGTCATGAACTGTAACACTGAATCCAGCTTTAATCAGATTAGTCGCCATCCTTGATCCCATGTTTCCAAGGCCAATGAATCCAACATTCTGTAATGCATGCACCAATGGGAGGACAGAAAAGTATAAATTTACAAAAGCATGCTATCTGCTATTTCTTAATAGCTTCACAACTAAAACTTAGTACACAAGCATTCTAATGCATCAAAATCCCAAATTGCAGCCCAATAAAAAGAAGAAAAAGAAATAAACATATCTTCAATTGATCTCTAAACAACTATGATCAAGCCTATATAACTTATGTGAAGAACCCAATTAAGAATGATGATTAAAGATTCAAGCTTTGCATAATATAAGGGAACAGAGGAACAAGATATAAGGCTTCAGAAAAAAAGAGAATGTGTGAATGTAGATAGTGATTAGTATGTGATATTATTCATACCTGCAAGTGAGAGGGTAGGTGGTGGGAAGAAGAGAAAGTGCGGCGTGGTTTGAAAGATTGATAGAATGGAAAAGAAGAAGAGTTGCATTTGGAAGGAGAGAACAAAGATCTCAACCTGCAAAACGCCATGATTATCCTGAAACTTCTCTTTACTTTCACTCTTGAGCAGCAGAAAGCAAGCAACCAAGTTGGTTTGTTTCTCTCTGTCTTTGTTTGCATCCACTGTCACCTTTCTCAGTGTCGATAAGTGAAAAAACCGAAAAGTGTTGGTTTTTCAGGAGGGTAGTTTGTATTTTTAAAAAAAAAAAAAACTTTTTGTATAATTGGATAAAAAGAATATAGGTAAATAATTCTTAATTAGT
>NC_029788.2:10680715-10681737 GCF_000816755.2 Arachis ipaensis
AATAAAATTTAAAAATATTTATTAATTTGTTATTGGTTAGACTATGTTAATTATTTAAAGGGATTGATTTGATAATTTTTGTGTTCATTCTCTGGTCCAATGATAAGGCACAGGTCCAAACGAAAGGCCCAATCCAAAGGATTAAGCCTTGCTCTATACCGACCCTCACCCCGCGAAATCGGTTCTTATCACGACTTGCTCTAAAGAAGTCGGGACGAAGATTATCTGGCAGATAAGATACCCATTCAAATGAGTAACTATCCCTAAAATCTCTCTACCCACTTCCTGGAGCCATATCTCAATTTCCCTAAGATAAAGGGACAGTTATTCCCCATGAATAACGGAACTACACCAACGGTGATTATTGGATCACCACTATAAATACCCTGACGCTCCTCAGGTATCACTAAGTCCCAATACTCTCTAGACCTGTTTTGCTCCCTTTGCTGACTTCGGCATCGGAGTGTCTTTGCAGGTACCACTCCCCTCACCTCTCACGAACAGGTCGGACGGAGCCTGGGGATCGTCAATCCATCTGCAGACCTCATTTCTCATACGTTTGGGCCAACCAATACTATCCAGCCCATTAATCTCCGGTTACCCATCGTAACACTTTATATACATGGTATGTATACGAAAAATTATCCGGTTACCCATCGTAATACTTTGTATACATGGTATGTATACGAAAAATTATGTATATAAATATTGTGTTTTAGAGATTTGTCGTTAAAGATAAATTATTTCAATATTTATATTAGGTTAATTAGATAAAATTATTTGAAATGAGTAATTTGTTGAGTAATATTATCAAACATCTCCATTAATTTTGTCAAATTAATTAATTTTTTATGACTACAAAATTGGTTTAAAATTTCACAATTAAAGTTATTTATACTTACATTCTTTATGATAAAAAAAATATTTTCTTTTGAAAAAAATTTAATATGCCTCAATCAGGATCGTATTTTACTTTGATATAAGTATAACCCCTCAAAAGTTAGAAAACGTTGCTCGTTGCT
>NC_029788.2:10681842-10692256 GCF_000816755.2 Arachis ipaensis
ATTTCTTTATACAATAATACTTTTGAGAATATCCAATAATTTCCACTAACTGCTCGCAGTAGTGCTGACTATACATTTATTTACATCAACAATGTGCCGTGAAGCTGACGTAATGACGTGTCGTGTCCCATCAAATATACTCCCTTTGTTCTTATCCCATCCTAAACAACTCATGAACTAATATTAAATATAGGTAGGATAAGATGGATTGGACAGCCCCAACGGGGCATTGGCCAAAAGTTTAAATCCGAATGCGGAAGAGGCACATGATTTTACCAATTGAACTAGATTTCAGCTTTTAATTTAGTTTTTGAATTTGTATGTAAATTATAATTTATTCTCTAAAATTTTAATTGTCTTTATTTAATTTTTAAATTTTGTGAACATAATTTATATTAGTTTTTGAAATAATTTTTAACGTACAAACGTTAACGGAATATTATCGTGAACAGTAGGATGCCACACTAAACTTTGTAAAATGATGTCGTTTTAGTTTTGACATTCAAATAATCCAAAAACAACATCGTAAATGGTGTTTATTAAAATTTTACCTAACAAAATAAATGATATGATACCGTTTTTGAGCTATTTAAATGCCAAAACTAAAACTACATTATTTTACAAGTTTTAACGTGATATTTGATAGTCTATAACAACGCTCTATTAACGTTTTTATACTAAAAATCATCTCAGGAATTAATACGAGGCACGTTTATAAATTTTAGAAACTAAATAAAAGCAATTAAAATTTTAGAGACTAAATTAAGACTCAGTATAAGTTCAAGGACCAAATTGAGTATTAACTCATTTCAGCTGCAAAGTTTGTTTACCTTTATACTTTTTTTTATTTCTCCAGACCCTACACTCAATGTATTTGGGCCTACCTGATGCGTATCTAGAGAAAAATTTGGGCCTTCCAATTTACAATGTTTTTTAAATAGCCCAACTCATACTCTCACTTTAATTTTTAATACAACTGTTGCATGTCCAAAAGAAAAAGGCACAATTGTAGAAACTAGAAAGATACTTTTATGGCCCCGTTTATTAACCAAAAGTAAATAAATAACATTTTTCAGTTTATATTTTAAAATGCTAACAATAAAGTTGATAGAATTATATAAGTGTATCTTACATACTTTTACTTTAATTTTAAATATATCTACATAAAAATATTAGATGACTGACATTTTTTTTATTTTTGTCTTTAAACTAAAATTAGACAACTTTTTACTTTTTTACACTAAAAATGGTGACCTTTAAATTTCTCCTACCTAAATAGTATATGTTAAAAATTAAAAGTATGCTTACACAAAAATATCGTAATGCTAAGATATGGATCAATCCAAAATTCCTATTGACCCCAAAAAAGAGTAGCAATCTCGGGTTATCATCATGAATCCATTGATTATTATATTAGGCCTAAGAATTGATGAAACAATAAGATAGGTTAAGCAAGGATTTTCAAAAATAATGCAAGCAAAATCATACATAGCGTTGTGAATACACGAAGATGAAAATGACTAGCACTTGAACGATTCAACAACACCATGTCCTCAGTGCGAAATTACAGTTGTTTATTCCATGAAAATTTTCTAGAGATGCAATGTCAAAGTGAGGAAATTGTTGAGTCTAATAATCATCTATAATACATAAAATAAATGCATATGTCAGTCTGATGATTGATTATCATTGTTGACTTGTGAATTGTGATGCCAAAATCTAAATTGCTTGTTGTCCAAGAAGGACAACAATAAAAAACATGCTAGACGTGTCATTCTACATAAATAACCGTGGAAAGTCAAACAAACTTCTAGTATTTATTTACAAGTATAAAATGAACATAATGGTGGAGAGGAATATGGATGGCTTAGCCACTAAGCATGACCAATAGCCAAAATAAAATAAATTATGGCTAGAGAAAAATAAATATATACTTAACTACTTAAGAATTATCTAAACACATGCATAAATTTAATTGAATATATTTTATAGGTTAGAATTGAAATTTTTTGAGTTAAATTTTAAATTAGTCCCTAAACTTACACTCGAGCCTGAAAGTAATCTCTGGAATTATTAGTTATTTAAATTCGTTCCTGAAATTATTCTCCAAAGCTCATAGTAGTCCCTAAAATAATTTCCAAGAATAAGGATGAATGAAAATTATTTTAGGGACTACTATGAATCTCGAAAGATAATTTTAGAGATAAATTTAAATAATTATTAATTTTAAAAATTATTTTAAAATTCGAATGCAAAGTTGAGAACTATTTTAAGATTTAACTCAATTTTTTTTGTAAATTTATTGTTTGTTGAACATAAACATAACTCAACTTTCGTGGGCGGACCTGCGGTAAATTTACATAAATTTCAAGTAATAATTATTAAAAAAAAAACCACATAAAATGAATGTGAACACATGCAAAATATTCAATGCAATTAGTCAATGAGTTTATGTTATAAATTAGTCAAATGCCGCTACCACCTCTTAGTTCGCTTTTCTGGCTTCTTAGTTGCTTGAAGCAAAATCAAATGAATTTTTGTTTATATATTCAAACTTATTATTATTACTATTATTATTATTAAAGTTAATTGAAAAAACAAAAAAAAAATATTTTATTCAAATCAGACTATTTATCTTTTTATAGTTAGATCGGTCAATTTTTAAAATATTTTAAATTCTATTTGAGCGTCCAAATTAAAATCGATGCCAATGAAAATATTTTGGAACAAAATTCTAACGCCATGTGAAATGTGTCTGGAAAAAAAGAGAAGAGCAAGCGAAATATGTTCAAAAACCAATCCCTTTGACTGCTGCAAAAAATACTATTTGATTTCAAATTGGCACAATTTAATTTAAAAATTTTATTCAATTAACATGTTTAACATATTTTTTTATAGCAGAAATATTATAACGATTTCGTTGAGTTTATAATTATAGAATTTAATCGTCATATCTACTTGTTTAATACTATATTTTTATTCTGCTCTTCGAAAAGAAATATTGACTCTAATAATTTTGTCTTCATCTATCAAAATAACTAGAAATGTCTCAAAAAAATAAGCATACGTATCTTACAAAAAATTCACGTTCTTCTTTATCTCTAAATAAAAATAAGATGTCCTAACCAATCGATCTCGTTATTCCATTTTCATTATTCGTTGAGTCTGCTCTAAATAAGCCCTCGTTTATAGAATTATTACTGATGTAATCATAAAAAATTAAATTTTCAAAAATTTTAGACCAAATTTCTGATAAATTTTTATTTTCAGTTAGTCCAGCACTAACTCGTCGATATATTTTTTGTTGGAAGTATCCTTAATTCCATTGAGAACGAGTGGGGGTCAAATAATTTAATTAGAGTTATTGCTAAACCATATAACCTAATTCCAGCAACAACAAAAATTACAAAAAATATAACAGTAATACTATTAGAAAGGACAGTTTCAATATTTCTCATATACAATTCTTTATATAGACGTTGGGATAGATGTACACTAAAATGGAAAAGGTTTGCCAATATGTCCAATGTTCTTGCTACAATATGAGGAAGCTATTTCTCCTGAAACAAAAGGATCAAAACCTTATACAGGCTATGCGGGATTTATGGATTGAACCCTTCTTTTTGGTTAGACTATAAAGATCGGATACCCATATTCTAGGATCATACAATCCTGTAATATGAAATGCGCCAAAACCAAAACAAGCCACTCCTACAAAAAATAAATGAATTCCAAATATTTTTGACAAATTCAAAGAGGATTTGCATGTACATTCATTACAAAAGATTTTTAGATTCTAGTAGACCCAATGCCAGATAGCCGCCAAAAAGTACAAATTCGAAAATACAATATGTGCTCCAGTCACACCTTCATAATGCCAAATTGGAAGTTCAACATACAAATTGGAAGGAGTATCATGTTTAGCCGAGTGGAACCAATGAAGTGTAAGGCAATTTGTTGTGAGGCCAACTGTCCCTGGACTATCTACTGTTCCAGGTCTAATGAACCAAAGAGTTTTCAAGTTAAGACGTTTGTCAACCAATATGTTTGTGCACGAAGCCACACCAATAAGTCAGCTGATAGAAAGTGGGTTATTGAATAGCTGGAGGAGAAGTTGAGGGACCAAAGGGACTTTAAAACATCTGAAGCTGAGGCATGGTTTAGGAGAGAGTTCAATGTAACCATCAACTACAAGAAAATACAGAGGGCAATGAAGAAGGCAAGGGAGAATATTGAGGGCTCGGAGAGGGAGCAGTATGCTGAGTTGAGGGATTACATACTAGCCATGTTGACAGCTAATCGAGGAGCAACTATTGATATGGACACTACCCTTATGCCTGATTCCCTCCCGCTCTTTAAGAGACTATACATATGTTTTGACGCTTGCAAAAAAAGTTTCATACAAGGTTGCAGACCATTTATTGGACTTGATGGTACATTTCTAAAAGGTTACTACGGTGGGCAATTGCTTACAGCAGTGGGACAAGATGCTAACAATCAGATCTTTCCCATTGCATATGCAGTCGTTGACTCAGAGACAAGAGATAACTGGAGATGGTTTCTAGAACTCCTGCATCATGATTTGAAAAACTATAGAGTGCATGGTTGGAACTTCATGAGTGACCAACAGAAGGTAATTGTTAAATGTTGTTTTCTAGTTGATTTGTATCACTCAGCTTGTTAATTGTTGTTGTCTGTGTGAACGCAGGGTCTGATACTAGCCATGGAGCAGGTTATGCCGGGAGTGCATCATCGTCTTTGTGCAATGCACATTTGGGCCAACTTCACTAAAAGATGGAAGGATAAACAGTTGAAAGGAGCAGTGTGGGAATGTTGTAGAGCCACAACTGTTACTAAATTTGAGGCTGCAATGATGAGGTTAAAGGGAATCAACAATGCTACCTGGGAATACTTAGATCAACTGACCCAAAAACTTGGACAAAGGCACATTTCAGTGAGTGGCCTAAGGTGGACAATGTCACTAACAACTATGAGACTTTCAATGGTAAGATTCTTAAATACAGAGGCAAGCCAATCATAACAATGTTAGAGGAAGTCAGAGTTCATATCATGAGGGTTATGGCGAGGAACAAAAAGTCTCTAAGTGGCTATGTTGGTTCTGTTGCACCAAGGCAACTTAGCAGGCTTGAGAGAGAGAAGGAAGAAAGTAATAAATGGACTCTCACATGGGCAGGGGATGACAATGGAGAAATATATGAGGTTGAGAAGCATCCTACTAAGGTTACTGTTGACTTGGGAAATCAGAAGTGCACCTGTCGATTTTGGCAGCTCACAGGCTTGCCTTGCAGACACGCTTGTGCAGCACTTGCTCTGAGGGGTCGTAGGCCAAAAGACCAGATTCATAACTGGCTGGGAATGGCTGCATATAACTCAACATATCAACATAACATCAACCCTGTACCAAGCAAAGAATTTTGGGAGAAAGCTAAAGGTTATCCTCCACTGCCCCCTCATTATAAGACACCCATTGGCAGACCAACAAAAAAGAGAAGAAAGGAGAAAAATGAGGCTAGGCCAAATTTCAACCCACATAAGCTTAAAAGGAGATATGGAACAATCATTTACAAATACTGTGGAGAGGTATGAATATCATGTTTTATGTATTATTTCTAGAGATTACTCATACTGTTATATTTACACTCTCTCATGTTTATATGTTGTAGAGTGGTCACAAAATAGTAGGGGTTATGAGAAGAAGCAGGCTTATATGAATGATGAGGTTGCAGCTATGGAGGCAGAGGAAGCTGCTGCTGCTACTAATAACCCTACACAGCCACCACAACCCCAACAACAGAACCCTAATGATGCTGCTCCAAGACCCAAGTCTAACCCTGTGGTGTCCACTGAAACCATGAATGCTGCAAGTCCAGCTATGAGGCAGAGATTTGAACAGTTTATGCCAACTCCAACTCTGAGACAACAACCAAATTCGGGTCCAAGACCATCAAAGCTAGTCCCCAGAGGAGTTTCTAGGAGAACCAATGGCCCAGCTGCAGCAACTGATCAAGGTTGCCCAAGTGAAGGTGGGACCATGCAAGAGGCTGCAACAGAGACATAGAACTTTTAAACCTTGGAACTTTTTTTTTGTGTGTGGAGAAGGCTGTTTTGTTTATCATCATAAACCTTGGAACTTTTTTTGTAATCTAGTAGTATGTGGTATGTTATGTTATATACATTGTGACTTTGCTTGTTAATTAGGTATTTCTGGCTTGTATGAAAACTCAATGATTATGGTCACTATTCTGCCTGTTTTGTGATTACAATAAAGCAAAGACTTCTGATTGAAATGATGTTGTTGGATATTGTATGAGTCAGCTTGGTTATGAATTGCTTGTTTTAAACCTATTTCTCACATGTTTATATTTTTCTCTTATGTCAATGGTTGATGTTACACCACTTACAATATGTGATTCACAAAAAAGGTGAGGTTTTTTTTCTTCCATTTATTCAATGAAACTTTGACAGTTATTACACATGATCCTCACTTCTGAGAATATATCATCACAATCAATAATGCCCAAAAATCCAACCCTAAATAAACACCCATAACCATATTCTGAATACAAGTTATTTCACCCATAATCATATCAACTGTCCTCTGTAACTGTTGCACATTTTCTTCCAACTTGCTGGAACACTCTGTAAGTTCAATCATCTTCTTGTATGATTGTTTCAATGACCTTTCTTCAGATACAACCTCTGCCCCCATGTTTCTAGTTTTTCCTTCTACTTCGTCAAGCCAAACAAAATACTCACAATGACGTTCAGCACTCTGAAGATTAGACACAACAATCCAAGGGGGGTGAAGAAGGAAACAAACGGATAATGCCAATAACAAGAAGAAACGCAATTTCGAAACCTACCTCCCACAAAGGACATCGCAGAAATAATCTGTCTGGATTCTACTCTGTTCCAGACTTGAGTACCACAGCTTCAAATCCGTGCAAGCACTTGCCATTGTTGTACTCAAACTACTTCTTCTTCTTGTTCCTCAACAACGAAGACCCGCCACCAACAGCGCTGCCACAATTTAGGAATAAAGATCTCGATTTTTTCTTGAGTGAGGCCATGTTCTTAAGAATTACTTGGTTAAGGTGTTAGGGTTTCAACACAGACCATCTTCCTTCTAAAGATAAAAGAGAACGAAGGGTTTACTGGAATTAATCATTAAATTAAAATATTTTTTCTGAGTTGGCACTAAATGGCCACCTCACTGAATCTGAACGTGCCAGCAAGGATAAAATAGAGCCACATGTCCACTCAAACTAATCACGCCACATGCTGATGGCCGGAATGGTGATTGTGTCTGCCGAAGTGTATAATTACTGTGCACGCGTGACTCATTAAATTATTCAAGTGTATTACTGTCCAGCGTATGAACTTTCAGGTGTAATTTTGTCCCTTCTTCCTTTTGAAGACTATAAATTCAACCCCTTTCTTTCTCTAAGTTTACGAACGCTGACAAAAGTACCCATAAACTAAGAAAATTAACACTGTACCCATGAAAGATGGGTTCCGTAAGACAAAAGTATCCAAATTTTAATTTTTTGTTGATTTTTTAATAAAATTTCTAAACTATCCTAGACTCAACTTCAACTCACATTTTCAACCTTTCATACTTAATTTGCACCAACTCTTGCCATGGAGTCCAAAACTACTCCTACAACAAATCAGACCGAAATCAATGGTAGTGGTGGTGGTGGTAGAGGATCGGACCTCAATCGATTCACTCATAAGTTTATAATTCATACCCAAACCAAATTAATCAAGCACCAAAAAATACTCAAAATATAAAAATTTTCAAATTTATTCATCCAATTTCAATTCACTTTAGCAAAACTAGAAATAGAAAAAGCCATCAACCATATAAAATCAACAAATCCATTCATCTAATTTGAAATTTATTTCAACAAAAATCAGAAGTAGAAGTAGCCATCAACTGGATCTTCTGTAACTCAATCTCAGCCTTCATAAAAAATAGAAGCAGATTTAAAAAAAAGTAGAACAGTATCATTTTTTTTAGTAACTAAATCAATTTCTGAAAAGAAGAAAAATAAAATAAAAATATTTAAAAAAAAAAGAAATACATTTTTCTTCGCCGGCCGACTGTAACATCGTCAATGGCAGAACCTCCATCCACAGTGCCGCCTCCCTTTCTTCTCTGATTTTTTTTTTCGAACCCGCTTTTTGCATGCAAGAGTACCACGACCCCTCTCTCTTCTCAGGTGTGCGACGACGGTGTTTTCCTCAGCTGGGTCAGACGCGCCACGACGACATTCTCCTCGGCTACAACAGGCGCGCCACGATAGCATTCTCCTCAAGTTGGGTCACAGGTATGCGATGAAGGTGTTGTAGTCACCTCAATAGTGAGAGGGAGAAGCAGTGAGAGGGGAAGAGATTGGCGGTAATGGATTAGATAGGTGGCGGACGGCAATGAGGAGGTAGTAGGAGTGTTTCTGTGACTCTGTGAGTATTTTTGAGGGATAAGTGAGGAGAGAGGAAGAAGAGAAGAGAGGGAGTGACGGTAGAATGGGGTTAGGGTGGGGTAGTTTAGGAATTTTATTAAAAAATCAACAAAAAATTAGGATTTGGATACTTTTGTTATACGGAACCCATCTTTTATGGGTACAGCGTTAATTTCTTTAGTTTATAGGTACTTTTGTCAGCATTCGTAAACTTTATGGATATTTTTGGTAGTTTTTCCACCGAAATTATTTAATACAACAGTATAAATATGATACCAAGACAAAACCTATGAGAGTACCTCTTTTGTTTTTCAGCAAAAAATAGATATTACGTAATTTAATTGCACTAGAAACAAACACTAAAAAATATACTATAAAACTCTCTTTGTAGCAATAATAAAGGATTTGTATTTATTTTAAATTTTTTAAAAAAATGGAACAATGGTAAATAACAATACACAATGGTGATGTGAGAGGACATTGACCAAATGGATAAAAATAAGGAATAATTATTACAAATAGATTCTTTTGAATGATAAAAAAAGATATATTTGCAATTCACAAGTAAAAACACCCATATAGAAGCAACCTCTCCTTTAATCATATATATATATATATATACACGCATACTTTCTCTTGGTGTTGGTCTATAAATTCGTTGTTGTATTGATTTTCCTTCTTTCATATTAATAACTAATCATTATATTCTTTTGGAAGGGGAAACTATTTGAGGTACGCTTCTTCATTCCATCTTCTATCTTATTAACAATTCACTTGAGCATGCCCCTTTCGAATTTCAGTTATAGAATACCTACTACTCTATATGCACGTTGACTTTATAATCAAACCATTGCTAGCTTTCTCTTTGCCTTAACTAATTAGAACTACCTTAGTTTTGTGTAGATGTATACATACCTAATAACTTTATCTTTAGATATTGGCATGATAATAAATATAACATATGCTTTTCTTTTTTGTCATATAGTTCAGAGCATCGGATAAAACTGCCCAGTTAAATCAAATTCCAAATTTCCAATCCAATTCTATATGTTTCTTAAATAGTTTATATAGTAAAAACCGAGGAGAAATCAAATAAAAGTAAGATATTATTCCATTTTGAATCGAGTTAAATTAGTATTAAACCTTTGAATGTGTGTTTTTTTCACCAATTTGATATTGGGTTCGATTTTCTTAACATTGCATATAAATATATAATGTCTTCGTTACTATCTAGATTTGTTTAACATTTTTTTTATATATATATGCTAATTACAGATGAAGATGTGGAATGTAAATCATTGTTGTTGGGCAATGGTAGTGATGTTATCAAGCACAGTAGTGCCATATTCATGGGCCTTTGTGAATGAAAAAACTTCTGTATTTTTATCTCCCAAGATTGAGATAGGAGCAGGGAAAAGTTCCAACAAATTTTACTACGATGTTGATTTCCCAAGAGGCCATATTGCACTAAAGAGTTTCAATGCTGAAATAGTTGATGAAAAAGGAAACTCTGTGCCTCTCTATGAGGCCTATCTTCACCATTGGATTGTTATGAAGTACCATCAACCCAAAAATGCCACAAAAACAAACCCAGGTATTGTTTTTTTTTTTTTTCTTTAATTTCTTTTTATAATTTGTTTATATCTTGATGTTGACTTAATTAAGTAATATATAACAGATTCAAATTGAAAATACATATATAAAAAGAAAAATGCTAGAGGGTGATCATAATTTATTATTGTTGACCATTATTTTTAGTTATCATTTCATTTTTTTTAATCTAATAATTCAATAACATATTTTAGCTTGTATTTTTAAATATTAATAGTTAATTGATGGCCAAAATTAATAAATTTTGATAATTTTTTAATATTTTTCTTATAGAAAATAGCATGATACAAATGTTTTATATATTTTGTTCATCTAAA
>NC_029788.2:10692281-10694412 GCF_000816755.2 Arachis ipaensis
ATATATAATATTATATTCAAATATAAAAAATTGCATAATTATTACACTGATTAAATTCAAAGGAAATGATAATATTATTTTTAAATTGACAATGCTACTGCTTCCTAATTATATTTTTTTATCTTCTTATAAAATTATTTACCGTCCTTATAGATATGACAACAAAAAATTAAGAATATTAATATGATAAATAAGAATTGGAAGTATAATTAAAAATGAATACCGTTATCAATTTGAAAGTGACATTATAATTTTTCTAAATAACAAAAAAAATCATTAATAAAACTCATATAATCACGAATAAAAGATTAAAAAGTTACAAAAAAAACTATACAGTAGCTAACGAGTTATAACTCAAACGACATAGTCTTTTATACTCACTTAGGTAGTGTTTGGTGGAGAGATAAAGACGGAAAGACTAAGAGACAGAAATTGAAACAAGAGTTCTAATTTAATTTGCACAAAGAATAAAATTGAAATTAATTAACTGAAATGAGGATATTTTAGGTATAAAATGTTATTAAAGTTTTAGTCTCCATCTCTAAAAATTTTAGTCATCTGTGTCCCCACTTTTTGGAAGTACTAAAATACAGAAATTTTGAAGACAGAGACAGAAATTTTAGTAGCAATCTCTAAACCAACAAACATGATATTAAGTCTCAATCTTTCGGTTCCTATTTCAATACCTCAAAACAAACCTTACCTTATAGATTACGAGTTTGAATTTCACTCATAACTTTTGAAAAAAAAAAAAAAAAAGCCAACTATACAGTAATAGACTAATATTATATGGTACTTGTTCAGGTATTGAAATTGTGCAAAACAGTGGCTTATGCCAATACAATACTCTTCCATATTACTTTGGAGTTGGATCAGAAACAAGAGGAGTAAAAACACACATTCCAGACCCTTATGCAATAGAAGCTGGAAACCCTCCAGAAGGGTATGATGAGAAATGGGTAATAAATGTTCATGCAATTGACACAAGGGGTGTCCAAGACAAGATTGGGTGCATTGAGTGCAGGTGTGATCTCTTCAACATAACAAAAGATTCAGATGGAAAACCTTTGAGTCCAAGTTACCATGGAGGGTTGACTTGTTGCCCTGATGAGAGTCAATGCTTGTTGAAGAAAGGATTCAAACCTCAAAACAGAACCTTGTATCTTAAATACACTGTCAAGTGGGTCACCTGGGAACACTTTATATTGCCTCTTAGGGTTTATGTGCTTGATGTTACTGATGTTGTCAAAAATAACACACATAATTGCCTGGTAAGTCATATTTCAATTTTTGCTTATATAGTTTAATAATTAATTAGTAGAATAAATTATCACGCTGACAAATGTATCTATATAAGAATAAAACGACAATTTTAACCACGGAAGATGGCTTCCGTGTGCCAAAAGTACCCTAACGGACCAATTATGTAACCAACGTCCGGGTACTCTTGGCACACGGAGGCCATCTTCCGTAGTTACAATTGTCATTTTATTTTTATATGGATACATTTGTCAGCGTCTGTATCTTTTATGGATACAAATAGTAGTTTATTCTTAATTAGTAAATGAAGTGCTTGATCAAGAAAAAAATATTTTTATTATTATTTAAGGAAAAAAATTTATATTTTTATTTTAATTTGTTCAAATATTTTTAGTTATGGAGTAGTTTTGTTGTTTTTTCTTATATAAAAAAAATTTAATGTCTAAAATTGAATGAAAATTAAATTCTAAAAAAAAAATTAGGTCAACTATTCAGAAACCAAGCCTGTGGTTTAATTTTCTCATGTAAAATTAGATATTTATGAATTGTTTGGATGGGTAATTAACTAACAAGAGTTATTTATTTTGGTGCAGGTTGAGTATGATGTTTTGCCTTGCAAGTATGGAGGAGGTAAATGCGTTGATGTGAGGAGAACAAAGCTTCCAATGAACAAAGGAGGTTATGTCATTTATGGTGTTGCTCATGAACATGTTGGTGGCATTGGTTCAACTCTCTACGGCCAGGTAACTCAGAAAAACATCATCTACACTGATGGAAAGAAGAAATTGATTAAAATAATAAAATAAAAAATTAATTATTATTATTATTATTATTATTATTATTAAATTTACAATTTTAAAATATATGAGTT
>NC_029788.2:10695100-10708276 GCF_000816755.2 Arachis ipaensis
AAACAAATAAGACCATCCGATTTATTATTGAAAAAATACAAACTTAAAATAAGACTATTAAATATTTTATCAGAAAATTCTTAGAGTTAATATTCAATTTTGCCTATAAAATTTAAAGTCAGATCTAATTTGACTCTTAAAATTTTAATAGACTCAAATTGGATTCCAAAATTTACAATCATAATTCACAGTCACATCAATTCTAATATCCGTTAACAACGTGTTGATTTGGTACATTAATATGTTGTGATTTGGATTCTTTACGTAATTTTCGTGTGATCAAAATTCATTAGAGTTCCAAAAATGTGATTGTTGCTTTTAGAGTCACAAAATTTTTAAATTAAATTTATTATTATCATTTTCGTGAGAATGCTAAAGAGTCAATAAACTTTTAAGAAGTCTTAATCATATAGAATCTAGGCTAAGAATCTAAATCTTAACAAATTAATGTGTAAAATCAACACACTATTTATGAAAAGCAGTTCATGAATTAACATAAATTATTATTATAAATTTTAGAAGACAAATTGAGTTCATTCTAATTTTTAGAGATAAATTTAAATCTAATCTTATTTATCCACTAAAAAATCGGTGGTTTCGATGTCTCCCATTTTAAAATTCCACAATAGCATAAAAGAAAAGTATAGATAAATATCTCTAATCACCATGTTGAAATTATACCTTTCAGACACCACCATTCTAAATCAAAATTCCTTAATAAATATCATAAATCATACGATTTTGTTAGGTAAACAATGACTTTTGTAAATAATATAAATAATAAATTTTAAAATTGATTCAATAAAATAAAAAAAATATTCCACTCCTAAATTATTTTCTAAACTTTAATATTAGGATAATCATCTGCATATCTAGTGAATTGAACATTCAGCTATTGTTAATTATACATGAGTAAATCGAATTAAAAGAAATAACCATCCAATTAAAAATAATAAACATAATTATTTACATATTTATTGAATTGAACATCTGATATATCCATTATTTATATTATTTAGTATTTTTATTATCTACTTATACTTTTTCTAAATCACAATATCAATCTCCTTGCCAATGAGTAATAGCTCAAATGGCATAGTCTCCCCATACTCAATTAAGAAGTTGCGGGTTCGAGTCTCCTATCTTTGATAAAAAAAAAAAAAATATATCAATCTCCTTGTCTTGATCCAATGATGATGTCACATACACGCACGTATGAATTCAGCAGTTTGTAATTTGTAGGGATTATCAGTTTATGTTTATCACGTATACACAAAAGTAAGCGTGCTTGATGGTTCAAACTTCAAAGTCAATTGTGTCCCTTTTGACTTGTGTTTCATGTTTCATGTGGACTTATAAAATGGGAGCTAAGGACTACCCTACACAAAATCTACAAACAATATTTAAAAATTTAGCAATGTTTCATCTTATTTTTTTCGCATTTTTTTTTCAACGTCGCTGTGATTGTCATAGCTATTATTATTGTTGTTATTGTTGCTGCTATTACTGTCTGTTTTATTAATGTTATTGTTGTTTATTTTTTTTTTCATTCTCTTTTATTATCATAATCATCATCTCGTCATTTTTATCTTCTTTTTCTTCTAACCAATAAAATATGCATAGCACTTAAATAACAAAATACATTTGCAACAAAAATTTGGATGCTATATGCAAAAATTTATATACTATATTAATGAAATACACATAACACATAAATTGTGGTATACAACACAAAAATCTTAATATATAACACAGAAATTTTGATGCACAGCACATAAATTTTTTGAAGATTACATACTTAGAACATTAATTCACCCAACAAAATACATTCACTGCAAAAGAAATTGTATGTTATGTGCATAAATTTGTGTGCTATACCAATAAAATATGTACAACACATAAATTTTGGTGTATAGTATAGAAATTTTGATGTATAGTATAGAAATTTTTGAAAGACTACATAACTAGAATATTGACTCAACCCACTAACAAAATATATTCTGCAGCAAAAATTTGTATGCTATATCAATAAGTTTGTGTTATGCTTCGAAAATTTGTGTGCTGTATCAATAAGTTTTTGTATTCTCCAACAAAAATTTGTGTGCTACAGAAAGCGCGGAAAAAAAGTAGTGACATATGCACCTATTTTTTTCCAATGGACTTTGTACCAACTTGGTTGGACTTAATTACAAAAATACTTATAAATATAGTATCACTCTTAAATTTTAATTGATATTCTTTATTTTAACTCTTATACATAATTATTCTAAATATATGTAAAAAAAATATTACTTATACATATAAAAATAAAAGTGTATGATTTATAAAAATACATATAAATCAATTTTATTAAAATATGAAAAATAGGCACTCACTATTCAGATAAATATATATGTAAGACTACTAAAAATAACTAAAATAAGCATAACTGAAATACTGTTATAATTTTCTTTTTAATAGATGTTAATACTACTTTTTATTGTGAAATATGTTTATAAGCAAAAATGGATATAGTATTTTATAGAGCTTTTCTAAGTACATATTATGATCATAACATACTAATCAAACATTAATGTGTGAGAATTTAATTAATTTCAGGATGGAAAAGTTATATGCAATTCACTACCAAAATATGGAAATGGAAGTGAAGCAGGAAATGAGAAAGGGTACCTGGTGGGAATGACAACTTGCTACCCTCAACCTGGCTCTATCAAGATCTCTAATGGTGAAGTTTTGACTTTGGAGGTTGACTACAGCAACACTAAGCTGCATAGTGGTGTTATGGGACTTTTCTACCTCCTTGTTGCTGATGACCTCCCACATCACAAGAACTAAAACTCATCTCATTTAATTATTTATATCTTCTATGATATTATTTTAGCATGCCATATGATTTTATAACAAGTTATGGGGTGGGACTTGTAACTAGTAAATAAATGCAGATATTCTTTGTGAAGAAGAATATATACTTGTGTTTGTGTGATTTAATATCACTGTATATGTAATATGTTCTCTTCCTAAAATTAATAACAGATAACAGTAATTATGAACATGGCTGATTTTATATTTCTAACATGATATTTTCATTCCCTCTTATATTTATAGTTTAATTACAACTTGCAAGGCCTCTCCCTATTGGAATTTCCAAAAGGATTTTACAACTAATGCACATCACTACATCAGCACCAATACAATATGATATTTGTATTCCTATGAATATTGCAGCTACTTGGGTTGTGTTTTTTTCATCTGTTTCAAAATTTCTCTACACACTATCCTCTTGGCTGTTTTCTTATCAGCATAACCAGTGTATTCATAACTATGAATAGTGATCCCATTGGCTTGTACCTCCATCAAATAAGAGGTGACACCATCCTTGCGAGACCGAATCTTTTCTATTTTGTAATTTTCTTTTTGGCATAGCTCCGACAACTCTCTGGTGGGATGCATTGTTAACGTTTCCGGTGTAACAAGCGGCTCCAGAAGCGGTCGTATGCATTGCCACACGGTTTCTTTATTATATTCCGAATCAACGAAAATTGCTCCGGCCAAAGACTCAATGATGTCTCCAAGTACCTGTCAACAGTACGAACAATCTTATATCTCAAAAAAAACAACTCTAACTACAATTGGAGAATCCCATGATCCAAAATATAACAGCTA
This sequence comes from Arachis ipaensis, assembly GCF_000816755.2. Taxonomy (NCBI): domain Eukaryota; kingdom Viridiplantae; phylum Streptophyta; class Magnoliopsida; order Fabales; family Fabaceae; genus Arachis; species Arachis ipaensis. Next base: position 10,698,764 of record NC_029788.2, read on the forward strand.
ACCTTGGGAAATGATATGTCTAACTCCCATACAATAGGTGATGCTGAAGAAAACTTTGCAACTTCTTGAACTATGACTACAATATCCTTATGAAGATCTTGTGAAGCATGTAGAATGTGTTTGTGCAACCCGGCCTTAACTGCGGACCATGCGTAACAGTCGTTACTCACAGACGCTGATCTCATGTCAGTTAACTGGCCAGGTGACATTCCAGGATATTTATTGTCCAAATGCCTCGTAATGAGATAATCCAATACTGCGTCCCCAAGAAATTCTAGTCGCTGCAGAGCAACGAGAAATTGTTAACGAAAAGAAGTGTACAAAATCTATTTTGCTAATGATAAAAAAGATAGGTCCATCAACAATAGTGTGTACCTGATAACATCTTGGAATTTCGGGCAGCATGTATGAACCATGGGTGAAAGCCTCCACTAGAAGATGACGGTCACGGAAGGAGTAATTTAAGAGAGATTCTAGAAAGTTCACATTTATCAGCCTCTCTGGATGAATGCTATGGTGCCTCTCATAGGGTGAAAAATTAAAGTTCACTTTAATGCCAACCCAATTCATAAACAACAATGCGGCCTCTTCACCACTGGTGCTAAGGTAGGCACCAATTAGTGCCTCAACAACATCAGCAATAACCTTCCGTCTTAACTTTCTTTTTCCACTAACAAAAGCTTTTGCCCCCTTGGAGTCCAACTCTTCTAGTTTTAAACTTATTGATTTATCACCGGGAACAGCCCAAGTTTGTGGGTCAAAACGTGAATTTCGTATGAAGCCCTGCAACTCAAAAAGAATAATAGTTAAGTAAAAAGTGTCAAACAAACTACAAGGAATAAAAACCACAAATAATTGAAGTGTTTAACTTAATAATGCAAAATGCTGTAGATTAATAGCTAAGCAAATATAATAATCAACCCAAAAGATGAAATCAGTCAAATGATTTCAAATTATAATTCTATATCAAACTTCACAGCTTCAACTAAATAGAACAAATATTAAATTGTCTTCATGCATAAAGGCAACGAAATCAGCCATAAAGGCAACGAAAATGTACTTCTAAACAAGAATATGGATAAAACGTCCTATAAAGTATAAATGCTACAAAAAAAGAACTTCTAAACCAGAATATGAATAAAACTTCCTATGAAATTGTAGCAAAATATGAGAAGTGAATGATTGAGCAAGAGAGAGACAGAGAGAGTACCGGAAGGTTACAACTGCACCCAAACTTACATAGGGCAGCATTAGAAATTATCTTTTCCCTCTTCACAGTAAGAAGACCTTCATGGTGATTTGGATATATTTGAAAAAGGTGCTGACTAGTTGCATATTTCAAGAAAGAATCTCCAAGAGTCTCTAGAGATTCGTAGTGAAAGCTCTCCCCGCAACTTTTTGAAGTGAGTGCTTCCAAGACCTACATTGCAAAATGCAATTACCATGGTATAAATATCTATACAATGTTTCAAAGAGTCAAATGAAGGGGAAAAGATGCCATCCATGAGCGAATTTAAGAGACTGAAGTAGTACCCTACCTTGCTAGTTGAAACCACATTTTGCATGCAATGATCCAAATGCAGCTTCTTCAAGTTAGAAGCTACAAGCAACGACTCAACTCGATGCATAATGGATGGAACAAATGAGAAGGAATAAATTGTACTAATAGGCACTGGCGACATGACTATATAGCACAATTCAGGAGGTAATTCAACTGTGCTCCTGCTTGCTTCAGAAACTGGAAGGGGAAAAAGGTTAGGATTCAGATTGGGTCACACAATGGCAATGCATGTAAACAAATAGCGCTAAACATAATATACTTCTATACTTTTGAAAGGAACATTTAGTGTTTTTTATTACTTAAAAAATCTAAGAAATAACTAAGCTAACAAACTTGATTCCTTTTGATTATAATCATACTTAGTTGCTTTCACTTAATTCCTTATTACATGCAGAAAATTCCAATTCATATTAATAAGAAATAACCAATCCCTTTACTTTATCATATGCTTCAAACCATTGGATTTGACAAAACGAAATTTCAAAAGCTTAACCTGTGTCCTTCTTTTGTTTGTGTCCATGACAATAATTTTTAACATGATAGAGATGCCTTGCTTTGAGCAGTCTTTGTTGTTCAAACTTCAACTCAATGCCATGCCTGAAACATGGAAAAAGATAGTACAAGAATAGCACACCCCATTAGAAAAAATTAACTTGAGAATACACTTCAGCAACAAATAAGTACCTACTTTTGTATGAAGTACTTCTTGTATGTGGTAACTCCACCATGCCTTAGGTTCAAATGCGAGTTTCCATTCAAGCACATTATATCAGTTGTGATATAAAAATGATCATTATGAGGAGTATAAACCAAAGAGTTCCTTAGTATGCAGGTGCAAACACGGCCGTTCTTTGTCCATACATTGGGAGAATGATTTCCACAAGCAAATTTTGACGGATACAAAGAATTGATCGAGGACCAATCGACAGAAAGTCTTTGCTTATGGGTTGGAAGCAAGAGATAATCAATCTCCGGATCGCCTTCTGAACATAATTTGTCTGCAGATCTCAGCTTCTCCATATTATGATCCAGGAGCAGTCGAAGAATTGTCACCTGGAATCTCTTGCATAAAAGAACCTGCAGAACAAAATATAATAACTTTTCTGAATTTTCCAACACCTATTTAATTTGCTATGCACTATTGAAGAAGGAAAAGGAAACATACCTGATTTGGAGAAAGATCGATGGTTCCTGTGTATCTCAACTTTACATACAAACTACCTTCATCATAAGGCATTTGGAATTCCTTGCTTCCAATTTCTCGATCAAGCTCCATTCTCATGGCAACCACAATATTAGATATATCATCACTAAAATTGGAGTTTAACTCCATTAGATAGCAATGATATATCGTATTCTCCGTATTAGAGAAGTGGTTCACCCATTCGCACGGCATATAACTTGGTTGCTCCTCATTGAATGGTTCATTCGCTGTAAGAATTTGATTGATATTGAAGCAAACCAAAGGTTAAAGGCATAAACAGAATTTTATTTCCAAGTAAACTAATATTCAAAATGAGAATGAAAATTAGAAGGATAAAATAGTGGAAGCCATAAGTTTACCAAAGTCTTGCATCTCCCCTTCTTCAACATAAATTTTGGGAACAAGATTATCTGTCAAAGCTCCAATCTTATGAAGTTGCTTGCATGCTTCAAGGCAAGCAATTTTCTTCAAGGCTTTCTTGTCACCTTCTACACAAATAGTTTGTATAGGACAACTTTTCGGAAGATGCAATGTTCCTGTTTCTTTTACCCACCTTGGAGTGGGTTTAAAGTACCTAATAATAAATAAAAATATAAGGGAAAAAAAGGAACAAGATTGATGGAGAATGCACTAGCATCTCAAAATAGGGTTCATAAAAGTGAAGGAAGCAAAACTAAGATGTAAATCATGTAATTTCGGCCTGAATGAACAAACTAACCCGTCTGAAGGGAGCCAAGAGCAAAATATATGGATCAACTCAATGCTAGAACTGAGAGTCACAATGGCTTTCGTGCTTTCAACTCGATAAACTTCCTCATTGAATTGATCACTTTCAAAATGATCAAATGGAAGGGAAGAATGACGCAGTGACTCCTTCCTCATAAGATCTCCACTAGCAAGGTATTGCTCTAGCCGAGAGTATGTGACTGAATCCCCACTGAAATTTCAGAACAAAATTAGGTAGTTTCTTTGGAGATATGTTGCCAATCTTACTCTATGCAACATATCATATAAAATAGCAGTTATATAAGTGCTAAAATAATATTAATACACAGGATGGCAGGAGAATACATAAAAGGAATTACCGTTGAACCATTAATACGTAGTCTGAATTCTGCATTCTAGCACGGCCACGGGACTGTATGAAACTGCACACAGTGGGACAGGGGTCAAATCTGATAACCAAATTGCAACTTTGAACATCTAAACCCTCTTCGAGAATTGATGTCGCAACAATGATATTGACCTACATATGACAACATTTCCTTAAATAAAAATAAAAGATGCAATTTATTGTAATAATAGTATAGTGAATGATCTACGAAAGCAACAAACCATGCCCATACGAAACTCTTCCACAATTTCATTTTGCATTTTTCTGGATTGATTATGTACACCAGTATTATTTCCTGCTATGCATTTCGTCTTCCAACTATTGTATTTTGGAAGCAATACATTCAATAGATCCTGGAGGACAATAGCTGTAATTACTCGTTCAACAAAAACTATGCATCGCATCTCAGACAAACCCCTGTAGTTTTAGCATAAAGGGTACATATGTCAACATAGATTTAATCATATTCATAACCAAAACAAGAGAAACATATACAAACATATCATAAATATTTATTACGGGATAGACAAAATAAAACAACTTCAGTTTCGCGAATTGCGTCAAAATGTTAGTTCTTGTGAATAAATAAATCAGAGGAGAGATAAGCAGTACCAACCAATAATAAAGAAAATGAAATGAACTTAAGGGACAATTTGGTACGGACGATCAAGGAATGAAAAGAGTTAAAATGAGTAAATTTTGTGGAAAACTGATTTTTCACCTCTATCATTACACAATACCTAACTGACCCCAAATGAAATTTCCAACCATAAAGTATTCAGCTTCTCAAATCAAATCTAATATCGACTTTCAACTGCTAATAATGAAATTTAAATCCTAGAAGCCAGACCTATCAATGATGGTAACACCCACATGCATGATTTCTAAATGGAAATTTTTCAGCGAGGATAACCTGTACTCAAGCAGTGTGTCAACAAGACAACAAACTTTGGAGGTTAACAGCCCCATATCCTTATCCGATTTAGTGTTATTACCAATAAACCGCTGAGGACCTGTGCAAGAAATATATTTAAAAATTAATTAATTACATTAAACAGTGCAAGCAAATTCATATTTAAATTCTCACATTTTCTTGTAAAGGTTTTAGAGTCAGTACCAGATGATAAGTGCGTCTTAAATAGCTTCACAGTATCTAAATTAAATTTTTTCACAAATCTATCCCCAGATTTAAATGATTCACTTTCGTGGGAAGATAAGAACTCTGCAGCCTGTCACATAAACACAAAAAAAAAAAATTGAATTTAAGTAAGCAACCATGAACAGTTATCGATGCTATAGACTCAGAAGAGAAGGGGAAATAAGAACCTTTAAAGCCAACCAAACACCAAGTGTATCCAAGCAAAACATAATGGAAGAAAAATTCTTTGTTATCCTCTTGTGTGCAGTCTCAGCAACTGATGCTGTGAAATTTGAAGTTCTCAAGGAGAGTTCATACTGTTGATCAAATAAAAAAATATCCTAAGTCAATAATCTCAAGGAAATAATCAACACTTATTTGACCCCAAAATGGAGATTAACAATTAAATATAGGAACAAACCTGTTGTTTTAACATATTGAGTTCAACTGCTAATTTTTCAAATAACACATATGGAATTTCATTTTTCATGTAAAACTTGAACTTTGGAGTTGATATTGGTATGAACTTTGCAATGACATCTTCACTTACGCATGTGTATACCTTCAATTCAAAATGTTATGTCAGACAAAGTGTGCATTACAAGATCAACTGATAATACTAAATTGAAACTCGAGAATCATTAGATAGAATTGAATTATTCTAGCCACATTTCAAGTTAGAACATTCTAGCATCAATATAAGGCCTCAAGGGATGTCAATATTCATAGTATAGGCAGGGTGTATTAGAGGTAGAGAATCCGAAGCAACCTTTGAGTCCATTAGTGTCATTAGGTCACGGATATTTACAGAGAGGGTGTATTCAGAGCTTCCAACTGGACCAAGAAAGTGAAAAAGGAGAAAAAGTTAAGGAAGCTCAAAATTAGAGAATAAGTGACATTATTGATTATCTTATTTTTATAGAATAAAATTAAAAAGAAATTGAAATGCAGAGAGACAAAAATGTTACAGTTGTATACCTTTTGACTTAATGGGAGATGCAGTCATCCCAAAAATTCGAGGGAGGTCAGAGATACCAGAGTTCAATTCCCTATGATAGAACTCCTGCATGAAATTAAATCAAATCTTGCAAAGGTTACAACAAATTGTTTCACCAAATTACACCAGCTTGTTGAGATTGGTTTTAATTATTTTATTTAAAGAAAAAATCTCAAATTTATTTTACAGTCGTATTTAATAAAGCAAAATGACCAACATTACAACAAATGCCTAACATTATAAGCTTACTTTCATTATGCAGGCATAAGGGTCTCTACCCTTAGCATGATGGCACTCGTCCATTATTAAAAGCTTAATCATGTCAAGTTTGAGAAAACTGTGCCTCAAGCTTCTGAGCAATATAGCTGGAGTCATGACAAGCACCTTAGACATTCAAAAGAAAAAGCGTTGTTGATAATAAGTTAGTAACCACCTCTAAGCTATGCAGCAAACAAATATTTCAGAAGTTTCACACTTAAAAGAACAAAAGATGCATGTCAGACTTAGACGAAACTGAATATTGAAAAATGGAAAGTTGGTAGTCTTCTTTTCCATTTTCTTTGAACACAGAGGCTTAGGCTAGAACTAGAACTAGGATTGACTACAAGAATAACATGAATGCTACTAACCTTGACCTTTTCATTTTTTTTTCAGGCTTTAGCTACTAAACTAGTTGTATTTCTAGGCTTGTGTAATACATTACAGACCCTATGCCATCAACAACAGCAACCAAGAAAATAGTGTATTTCTTTTCTCATTGCCAAAAGGGATAAATTACAATAGAAAAATTAAGCTTCAGAAATGCAAAAACATAAGCACACCAAACCAACTGGGGTTGAACATGAATTCACATGTGGCATAAGCAAAAGGCCTTTTGGTTGTGCAAATCAGATTTTTTCACATTTTAACAATGGAATCTTTAGTTGCTAGAAATGTAAAACCCATCACCTCATGTTCATCTATTTCTTTTTTCCATGTAGCAGCATCCCAATAGTCAACTCCCATATCTCCCCAGTACATTCCAACTTTCAAATCAGTGTGCGTTTTCACAGCTTCAGCTTGCTACAATTTCAGGATTGAAATAACAAGAAGCAGGGAAATGCACATAAGAAAAGCAGTGTAAAAAACAAAAGAAACACTGATCTAAGCTCCACCATTGACAAAGTGCAATTACATAATATATCTCAAATTTCCAAATACAAAGCCATAAGAGAGGGAGGTGCATACTTGAGTCACCAACACAACTTTTGGAACCAAGAACACCGCAATGTGCCGAGAAGGCTTACGCAGCATATAAGCATAACTGCGAAGCAGCATGATAGCAATGAGAGTCTTTCCTGATCCAGTCTCCAAGAACACTATAGTGTTTTCATGAATAGCTTTCTCCAGAGCTTCAAGCTGATAACTGCAGAACGAAATAAATGAATAGAGCACCAACCCAACTTGCAACAACATCACAACCAACGACAACACTAGAATGCTCAACTTCCGAACATAAATCAAAACTAAAAAACTAACCTTCTAGCAAATGGAAGAGGATCAGCTAAAGCTTGAAGCTGGCTTCCATCATCAATTTCCATCTGGATCGGTTCCATGATTTCAACCTGAAGTTACCAATCAGTGCAAATGAGTCAAAGATGCTTCCTTTATTTGATCATAGAAGAGAAGATATAAAAGCCAAACAAAATTAGAGAAACCCAGAAGACAAATGGAGGTTACCGAAACAAAATGAGGAAAAGGGTAGGCACTGAGATTGAGAAAGATTCAAACTTTGCTTTTATAAACACACAGAGAGCAAGTAGATTGAACAGTGCATTTCTTTTTCTTAAGCCGGAGGCTGCTTGGTGCCCAAGGAGCTTGATAGTGGAGACAGAGAAAAAGGGCCCACAGGTCAATCATACGAAAGTGACACACACACACACACACTGTCACTGCTGCTTTTTTTTTTTTTTTTTTTTTCAGTTTTTTTAAATTGGAATTTTCGAATTCTGCCCGTGTGTGTTTGTGTATGGGCAATGGGTGTACATGAATTCTCCCTGGCCTCTGCAAACGTATACGTACATATATAGGGTATATAGTACAGTACTTATTAGGAGTAGTGGTTAATTTTATGGAATCTGCTATGGTTGTGTTGGGGACCTCAGTCGCAATCTTGGAATAACGTTAATTGGCCACAAAAGACTAGAAAGTAGAAACATTTTTCAAGTTTATAGGAGTTCTCGAATTTGGGATATCTTAATCAGTGTTTTGCTAGAAAGTATGGAAATTTTGTTTAGGATGATGGTGTCTAGGGTGTATCACTATCACCTTAATACCGTGATTAGAGGTTTTTTATTCTAGGTAGAATTTTGAAATTAGAGACACCGATTTTTTACTTAATAAATGGTCTTAGCATAAATTGAACACGGTAATTTTTGTTACTTATTTTTTTAAAAAAATAAATACTTAGACACTCAAATTTACGCTTTTTTTTAATTTTTAAATTAATTCATAAAATAAAAATTAAAAAATATAATATTAATTTTTTAAAAAGAAATTTGAAAATAATAAAAAATATTAATAATATCAATAATTTAAATTTTTGGCATGCAATTAATACATAAAAAGGTTGGTAAAAGATATTAAAATGGATATATTTGATCAATTTTAATTCATTTTAAATTATAGGGATTAATACGTTTATTTAGAAACCATTAAACTACCCAGTACCCACTATTAATACGGTTACCTCTTTTCTGACTACCCACTATTTAAAAATTTAAAATATAATTTAAATACACGTGATTTATTTGATGACCCAATTAATGTCTATCACTACTCTATTAGTATATAATATGAAATTTTTTTACTTAAATTATTTTTCAAATTTTTATGTACTCTCGCGCATAAAATTTATAAAAAAAACAAAAGGAGTGAGTGAATACGGAAGAAAACAAATGTGCTGCCCACTATAGCGGACTATTAATAATGGGCACTTAATAATGGGCACACGTTTTCAGCGTACTATTAATATTGGGCACACGTTTTCAGCACACTATTAATAATGGACAGTTAACAATGGACACACGTGTTTCCAGCACACTATTAATAATAGGTAGTTACAAATATATCTATTTTAACAAAATTTAAATTAAATTATAAAGTATTATTATCTTTTAAACCATAAAGTATTATTATCTTTTGGATTCTCATATAATATTTATCAACTATTCTATTCAGTATGAATCCTACTAAAACAAATAAAATTTTATTTCAAAAATTATTATACGCCATGATAGTTAACATACATATAAACATCACTATTAATTATCACTTTACTTTAAAAAAAAAATTTGCCGAAAGTAGGAAAGTAGGATCCCTTCAATCCATAATTACCGACAATACAATGCTTTCTTGGTTTATGTTACAAGCAGTGTTTAAGTGCATACCTAGTAACCATTAACCAATAACGATGATTGCCCAAAAGAATGTTACAAAAAGATTAATCTATCTATCAATC
>NC_029788.2:10708301-10716925 GCF_000816755.2 Arachis ipaensis
TGACTATCAATATATTTAAAACTTTAAAATAAAATAAATAATCTAAAATTATTAATATTCTCGCTTTGATTATAAACGTCCTCATCTAATCTCAAGTTGAAAAATGTTGAACATCTATTCCCAATCCTATTCTTTTATAATTATTTTTATAATATAAACTATAATTTTAATTTTTTTATTTTTATTACTTATTTTATATTTTAAATTTTATTTTTATAAATTTCGGTTTCTTTTTTACTTTTTCTTGTAGATCATTTATCACTGAGTTTCTAATTGCACTGTTATTTAACTTACTATCATTACATACATAACATAAATTAAAGTAAAAACTTAAATATGATATAAAATTTTTAATTATTTTATATATATTATATATATACCGAACAGGTATTATCCAAATCCGATCCTACTCCGTTTAAGATCTCGCTCCGCTAAAACTCATTTCGGTGCGAGTAATCTCCAAACGAATAGGGGTGGAATAAGTACCTGCGAATTCGGATAGTGTTCATACCCTAACTCAAGATAAAATCAGACCCGATAAAGATAAAGGTCCACCTTAAAAAGGGTGGTATTTTCCAATTACCCGATCTCTTAAAAGGTCGAGCACGACAATGAAATTTAGCTTTACTTTTTTGAATAATTAACTACCTCTCTAAATATTTTCTATTAACAAAGGTAAAATTACTTTAAAAAATAATTATCTATTTTATTATAAATACACTGATATTTTTTAGGTATATTTAAGTTTCAATCTACTAAAAATTTATTTAAAATCGTTATTAACTTAAATATCAGAATCTCTTACAAATACCATTACCATTCCTCTTCGTAAAAAAATTCAAACAGCAACACCTCAATATCAATATAAGACAAACGCTGTTTACATTCTGGCCAAATTATCGTTTCGGTTAACCGCCGAACAGATAGTATTGTTATTCCTATTTCCTAAGCATAGGTGACCATTACTGCAATGGGACAGCAGTCTCAACTCTCAACTCATGCCGAGCTTTTTAAGTGTCCTAGTTAATTCTTTTATTGTTTAATTTATCAGGCTTTGATTATTGGGTTTAAAACTAAATGGTACGGGATAGCCCATGTTTGTGCCTCTATCACTGTGTGCTGGGTGGGTCTAGGCCTATTGTTTACTGACCCATGCACCATGGAAAACTATAGTTGAGGAATAAAATGGAAAAGTATTGGGTACCAACATATTATCTGTCAACTTATTGCTAACAATAATTAATTATTATATTTTAAATACATATATAAAGAGACACATCCATAAAATATATCTATAAAGATACTTCTATTAAACACAGCCATAAAAAAAATATTTTTATTAGACACATCCACGAAGACACTTCCATAAAACATAATTATAAATAAGAGTTGGCAGAAGTTGACAAATATACTGTTAGTAACGCAGCGGAAACTTATCAAATTTAACATTGGAACAGTCCAGCCAACATGACTTAACAATATCTCTAGTGGGCCCTCTAGCAAAAATTCTACTTCTCCTATTGGAATAGGTTACGTGGGATAAAAAAAAAGGGAAATTAGAGCATTCAAATGCAAATAAAAATCTCAATCAATTTAGGTAAGACATGCTATTATCATTTTGATAACGCCTAAGACATACACCCTGGAGACGTGGTTCAATCGGGTTCAAATAGAAGTGTACATCACTTTTCAAATATTTTTCCTTTTTTATTTCTCGGAGGATACTGATATATTTTTAGTTAAAATTTTATTATTTTTTTTATTCTAATAATGTAGCTTATTAGTTTAGAGATAAACAGATCTCTGAACACTACACAGTACACACAATTCAAATTCTCGCTGTGTGTTGCCGTGGGTCCTATTTTTAGCATTTACATGAATAGGTTATTGATATTTGTCATCTACACACGTAGAAGAAACTATCCACCTACACGATGGTATGCGCCATTTTTGTATATATTTAAGTGCCTTCAACAAATAAGAAAAGCGCACCACTCACATATGACCGTTAAAACATCCTCTTTTTTTTTTTTCAAATGGTAACGTGGCTTCTTTAAATTGTAACACGTGTCTAGGGGTGTGCATGGGCCGGGTGAAACCGGGTTTGGTGTGATCCAGACCCGACCCGAAATATATACCGGGTCTAAAAAATAGGCCCGAACCCGACCCTAGACCCGATGAAACCTATACACTTTCGGGTCACGATTATACCGGGTAAAAACCGGGTAAAAATCGGGCCGTTAACATTATATTACCTTGATACCTTATTGTAAGTTAGCATGTAAAAATATCCAAATTTTCAAGACTCCAATCATTATTTGACATGGTAAAATTCACTTAGAAATATATACTAAGAAGCAACTCTTGTCTAAAATTAAAGCATAACCATAATCAATACTAATATTAACTAATAACACCAAATATTTAAATCAATACAAATAACACAAGATTATGCATTAGTCTAAAATCTTATGCATTTTAAACATAAAATATTAACTTATAGTCTTATATATAATGACTAATAACACAAAATATTAAGGTATACAACACTTAAATTTCACATAATAATAGCTATCAACCATCACTAATAATACAAAATATTAATTATATATGATGACCGGGCCACCAGGCCGAGTTCGGGTGAACCGAACTATGGCCCGGACCGGACCCGAAATTATGACCGGGTCTATTTTTGAGACCCATATCCGACCCTAAACCGGATGAAATCACACCAAATTAACCCCTAAAATGTTCGAAACCGGACCAGATCTTCGGACCGGACCGGACCAAACACACCCCTACACGTGTCCAGTAACAGATCTCAATATAGCAACACTTAATTAAGTTAGAAAAGATTTTCTTAATTGGTTTGGCACAATATGATTAAAGTGGTGATGGATTTATAATTTTTTCAGTTTCAGTCTCATCCACGTCTTAAATATGACGGAGATAAATATAAAAAAAAAATGGATTATATGGTAAATATGTAAATTTATAGATTTTTTTTATTTTTATAGAATGGCAAGTTGTGAATTAAATATTAGAATGTTAGTAATTAATATAATATTTTAATTCTTTTTAGCTAGTAATTGTTCTAATAATTAAGATAAATTAGTTGTTAAAATTATTTTAGATGATTCTGAAACATTCTAAATGTCTTAGAAAAATTCAAAAAATCCTATAAAATTCTATAAGACTCTGAAAGGTCGTAAAATATTTTATAAGAGTAATGATATATGTAGAAGTATGAAAAGCGGTTTGTAATAAAAATTCTGAATGATCAATATAGACGGTTGAATAAATTTAATTCCAATCATCAATGAAAGAGTCATATGACTATACATAAGGGGTAAAAATTTGAGTTGTGGGTATTTGAGTCATTTGTAATAAATATTTGTGTAATAAAATATTTTTTCACTAATAATTTTTTTTTATATTTTCTTATATTCTTATCTTTTTTATAAAATATTAAAAATTAAACTGATTTGATCTTACATTAAGTAGGTCTAAATGTTGGCATGACGACATTAGAGTATATTCATAACCGTGACATAATGCTACACCCATTTTATTATTATTTCTTAAATGTCCCTAATTAATATTTAAGTTAATCTTTTGTTCTATTGCAACTTCATTTCATTTTAATATTTTATCTTATTTACCTTATTTTAATAATTATTTATCACTTCTAATTTTCTTTTCACAAAATTCACAAAAAAAAATATAATGATAAAAATGTAAATGTGTAATGCTCTAATTACTATATGTTAAAGCCATCTCATTTCTTATTCAAAAGAATTACTAATTGGATTTTAATTTATCTATCATTTATCATAAACAAGTTAAAATCGTTGTGCAAGTTTGATAAGCTAACACTAATTTTATCTTAATTTTTTTAACACTTCAATAAATTAAATTTAATTTTAATTGCAAACCTTTTTATTTTTTATTTTGGACTTCCATTTTTAATTAAAAATATTATCTCCGTAATTTTCTTTTTCTTTTTAAACAATTGTACTGTATTTTAAATTTATTTTCCAAATAACATCTAATTTATCCTCATTGACTAATAAAAAATTACTGGTTTAAAATAAATTAAAATATTGCACTCGTTTATTTAAACTTTTATAAAAAAAAATACTTATTTTTAGTATTTATTTATTTTTTGGTTTATTTGTTTGTGCTAATTCTGAAAAAATAAAAATAGAAAATAAATAGTGTTTTGAAATTTTTGAGAAGTAAAGACTTGCTTTTGGCAGAAGTAGATAACAGTAAAAAGAGAATAAATATAAACATTTATTACTATTAATGTTAGTGATTAACATTTTTTCAATTTAGAAACGTGCATAAGAGATAAGAGTCATAAGACCTTAATCATTATAAACCGGTTACCGGTCCACTTTCCTCATATTATGTCAAACCAATCAAGAAAATCTTTATTAATCTAATTAAATACTGCTATACTAAAATTTTTTGTGAGCCCGCCCATTAAAAAAAACGATAATACAAAAAAAAATCACAATTTACTTTATTTAGTATTTATAATTATTAGAATAATTAATAAATGTTAAGTAAAATAAGTTCTAACTGTTTTTTACTAATATTTGTTAGTTATCAAATATTTTTGAAAAAAAACGTCAACTTAATGTTTGTCCAAGATTTCTATCAATTTTTACTAATTTAAGATATAAGATATTTGTTTAGCTTTTTAATTTAATCAAATCTTGATCAGCACTGTCTGCCTATAATTATGGTTAACATTAACACTACACACAGACACAGTACACTAATATGTGGGAAATCACTAATTTGATTATTGCGCTCGTTTCATTTAGTTTTTTGGGTGTTAATGCATGTACTTATAATTTAAAGTTGAATGTTTGTTTAATTTTTATGATTACTGTTTGTATGTCAATGCCACCTTTCTTGACAAGTTCTTAAGTCTTTGTTTTTATCAGTATACTTGAAATTGATCATGTCAGTGGTCCTAAGTCCTAACTGCTATATTTAGAATTATCATGAAATTAAAGCAATTAGTGATGTGCTGGTGCAGAAATTTATAAAACTAGATTCTTATACACTTTTTCTTCTTTTTCACAATGATCAACAAAGAAAAAAGAATCATTAAATTATGATACATGAATATTGATATGAATATAGAATATGATATAATATGAAATAAAGAGATACATAAATTTTAAATTCTTATAAAATATGGAGACACGACAAATCTAAAAAATATGAAGTATTTTTTAGATAACTTGTAACGATATTTTGATATTTTATTGATATTAAAATATAAATTAATTTTTAACTGTCTTAATGTCTTTTTTAATTATATAAAGTATTTAGAAAATTTTTTGTTTTAATAAATAATATATACTAGTTTTAAATTCATTTTCAAATAAGAATTTAAAATATATATTATCTGCTAGTAGAGTGCAATTAGTAATTCACTCTATGAAAGAACAAGAAAATGCTTCTCCAATTTTTTTAACATATTAAGTGTTAAGTTTTAAATTTCGCTTAAGACTTTAATTTATGCACGTCACTTGTCAAAATTAATTTCATTATTGCTGTAACCTTTTTCATTTCTACTATCATTTTTAGAAATTAGAATATTATGCCGACCTTAGCTTGCATTAATATCCAGAGACTTGTTATTAGGAGCTACATTCATTCATAGTAATATATGAAATGACAAATGATGATGCATCATGCATGGGAGTAGTAATACTGCTTAACGAATACTTTAATAGCCTGGGAGGTTGGTACATGGGATTTTCTTGATGAATGAAGAAATATGAAAGCAAAATTTTATTTTTTAAGATTTTTTTTATATAACTTTAGGCATTACACTAAATCTAATAATAGTCATATATAAGTCCATGTATTATGGTAACTTTATACATAGTTTTTCCATCATTACAAATTATAAGTCCATGTCCCGGAGATCATTCCCAATCCGTTCCCAGTCGCTTTCCTTGCGCTCCGTTCCTCCTGAGCTACCCCCTGCGTAAGTGCGTATCAAGAACCCTAAAGGTAAGCGATGGTGAAACATAATGTTATGCCTAACGGGCGGTTCCGTAAGCATTGGCAAATCCATGTGAAGACCTCGTTCAATCAACCAACAAAGCTGTGAAGATCTTTCCCAGGCCTACTGCTGGAGCTTTCAGACCAGTTGTTCATGGGCAGACTTTGAAATACAACATGAGAGTCATATCTGGCAAGGGATTTTCTCTTGAAGAACCGATTTTTTTGGCTGAATACTTTTTATTTTTCAATAATATTTTACTTTTTACTAAAAAAAAAAAGAACTTTTTGCTTACTGGTATGTGGTATCCAAAGTCTAAAGACGCATTTAATAAAAGATAGAGCTGCATGCAAGAGAGGATGGTGGAATACAATCACCTGTTGATGCTAGGGGTGTTCATGGTTTGGTTAATCTAAAAACCAAACCAGTTTTTTGGTTAACCAAAAATATAGTATTGGTTAATTAACCAAATTGGTTTTATATGATGAAACCGGTTATTAACCGGTTAGTGAATTTCAAAACCGGTTTTTAACCGGTTATTAAAATAAAAACCGGTTTTTAAAAAAATAACCAGTTTTTATATAAAAAACCGGTTTTTGTACTAAAAAACCGGTTTTTGTACTAAAAAACCGATTTTTGTACCAAAAAACCGGTTTTTGTACTAAAAAATTGGTTTTATACCATAAAATTGGTTTTTACATGTAAAAATATATTTTTACACAAAAATTAATATTTTTACATATAAAACCCAAATTTTTACACAAAAAACCGGTTTTTGTCCCAAAAACCGGTTTTTATACTAAAAAATTGGTTTTTATACCATAAAAATAGGTTTTTACATGTAAAAATAGATTTTTACACAAAAATTAATATTTTTACATACAAAAATCCAAAATTTTAAACCTTTTTTTAATTGAATTTTTTTAATCTAATTTTTTTCTTTCTAAATGATACGAGTAACATTTGTAAATAATGAAGTCCCTTCCATTGCTTTCGTCCCTTCCCCTTCCCCCTCTTTCTCCCCCTCTCCTTTCTTTCTCTCTATCCTTCTCTCCCTCTCTCTCTCCCCCTCCCTCTTCTCTCTCCCCTCCTCTCCCTCTCTCCTTCTCTCTCCCCTCTTCTCTTTTCTCTCTCTCCTTCTCTCTCCCTATCCTCTCTCTCTCCCCTCTCTCTTTCTCTCTCTTTGTCTTCTTTCTCTCTCTGCTTCTCTCTCTCTTATCCTTCTTCTCTTTTCTTATCTCTCTCCTTTTTTTCTTTCTCCTCCTCTATCTTCGCCTCCTCTCTCTCTTCTCTCTCGCTTTAGAGAGAAGAGGAGAAAAGAGATAGAAGAGGGATAGAGATTGAGAGAAGGTTGAGAGAGAAAGAGAAAAGAGAGAGTAAGAAAAGAAAGAGGAGAAGGAGAGAAAATGAAGAGAGGAAGAGGAGGAGAGAGAGAAAGAAGAAAAGGAAAGAGAGATGAGCGAGAGAGAGAGAAAGAGAGAAAAGAAAAAAGAGAGAGAGAGGAAGGAGATGGGAGAGAGAGAGAGAAAGAGAGAGAAAGAGAGAGAGAAGGGAAAAGAGAGGAGAAAGTAGAGAGATATGGGAGAGAGAGAGAGAAGGAGAGGAAAGGAGAGAGAGAGAGAGAGGAGGGGAGAGATAGAAAAAGGGGAGAGATGATTAGAGAGAGAAAGGGGAGGAGAGAGGAAGAGAAAATGTGGTTATGGTTTTTTAACCGGTTAACCACATTTTGGTTTTTTTATGAACACCCCTAGTTGATGCGATCCGTGATGGTGGAGTTTGGTTCTCTTTTGACAAGGAAGATGATTGGATGAGGAAGACGAACACGAAGACTGTGTGGTTTCTGTTCTCATTGCAGCCTTGTCTTTTCTTCTCATCTCCATAACAACAAGGGCTTCGATTTAAGGTTTTGTGAGAGATTTATGAGTGATTCGTGTTGCTATTGGATGTTTGTTGCAGAAAGGCGGTTAATGTTAGATTTCTTTAGTTTTCAGGTGAGGCACGGCGGCTCGGGGCCAAGGCGGCCGGGACGACACAAACGGAGGAGGCACAGGCGCGGAGGAAGCAGAGGCGAGGAGATAGAGTGACGAGTGACGAGCGGCGGAGAGAGTGTGGTGAGTAAGAGAAGTGAGAGTGATTTTGGTGGTGATGATGGTGTGGTTGTTGTTATGACTTATGAGTTTAATAGGGTGAAGGCGGTGAATGTGGAGGACACCACAAACAAGATATATAGAAAAGCTACTAATACTATGCTACCAAATCATAAATGAAACAGAAAACCTATAGCTAAGAAATCTCACTACTTACTACATTTCTATCTCCTGAGGCTTTCAGAAATCTCACCATCCTTGCATGTTAGCTAAGAAAAGAAAATATATAGCTGTAATCCAAGTGAATGTCATTTTCTACTTCTCTAATAATAAGTGACACAGGCCTACTCAAATATCAGCAAAAAGCACAATTGCCGAAATGAGAAATTTAAATTCAAACTTTGGACTATAGAGTAACTGAATATTTATATAAAGACAAAAATAAATTATACAATAAAAGCATGTGAATAAGCTGCAAATATCTAATCATAATTATAATGGTT
>NC_029788.2:10717305-10719407 GCF_000816755.2 Arachis ipaensis
ACAAAGAAAATATATAAAAAAATTTGTAGAATCAATTTGGATATAATTATATAAATACTATTTTTTTTATTCCAATAAATTACTATTGTCTAACATCTAACTCAATTTAAAAAAAGGAAATTCAAATATTAGAATAAAAATCACATAAAAATATCTAAATATACAAGAAATTAGGTGTCTAAATATTAGGTTTTTTAAAAAATAGAAAAGGTAACAACCCACTTTAAAAAAATAAATATACTATACATAAAATTTAATTAGACATCTACAAATAATGAACAATTGTTGATGCTTACACACATTTAATTTAATTTTACACTTTCTACTCTTTTTTTTTCTCTTTCTTTTTATCCTGTTCCTTCCATCTTAGCCAATTAGCCATATTGAATATATGATATGTGTGTAGTATGTATAGCACACAAGCATATAGCCGATTTCATTCATCTTCTTCATTTCTTTATGTATTACAAAATAACTTTGTATTAGTATTATTACTCTAGAATACGGAGAAATTTTATTCTTACATCAGGTTAGTTTTAAGCTTCAAGATATCTTGAATTTTAATTAACATATGCATTATTAATTATTATTGTTGAATAAATAGATGGATCGTGATAATAAGTCATTCTATCCAATAAATTATTATATGTTTATATATTTTTACAAAATTGTCATGTTATAAATATTTTTTTGTAGTATAAAAAAAAATTTGGGGCAACAATTTTTAGTATTTTTTATTATCATTTTACCAATACAAATATTAAATTGATTTCAAAAATAAATTTTATTAATTTAAGTGTAAAAATTTTAAAAAATATGAATACAAATTTTATTAATTCATATATATAAATTCTGATAAATATAAATGTAAATTATATATTTTTTATTTGTAAAATCTCTATAAATATGAATCTAAATTATTACTAGTTAAATACTGACAAAAAATAATAATATTTATTGATGATATAGCATTACTCATAAATAATGATATGGGTGCATGTAAGCATCAATCAACTAGAAAATGCTAAATAAATACTAATGGTGTGTAGATAGCTCTTGAGGAAGCTAAGTATACAATTAGTGTGTATGGTTAATCATGGTTGTATGCTATAAAATTAGGTGTGATATGTAGTGTTTTGCAAAAGGACATTGTTGATATAGACCAGAAAAGGAGGCGTAAGAAAGTTTTTTATTTCCAACTTCTGCATGCATAAATTATCTCTAAAAGATACTATATATTCAAATATGCTAACACATGTGAGCTTGATCCTATTAACAGATCTTCTTTCTTTTTTACTTTTTTTTTACCATGACTTATATTAGAGCTAAAATTTAAAAGTGGTAGAAACAAAATTAAAACATGGAAGAAAACTTAAACGAAAGAAAGAATTTGATTGGAAACGACAAAAGTGCAACCTTTACACCGAAACAATACAAAGCCTCACCCAAAAAAAAGGGGGAAAATTGCAAAACCGTTTAGTATACATATATATAGTAGTAGTGGTGGTTGGAGTAAAGGACACGGAAAAAAGAAAAGACTGAAAATGAAAGCTGTCCTGATATTACTTAAAGCCATTATCATTATACCGATTATAATATAGGAAGATGTTCACGTATATCCGATGTCCTTTTTGAAATATGATATTCCAACAACGTTAACCATTTAGGTATAATAATAAAAAAAATAGAAAGTTCAGATTTGGGTATGGTATGCTTATAGTAATTAGTAAAGGTGAACTACTCCCTTAACTTTATTCACCGTATATTGATCCTCTTTTTTTCCTAAATAATAATAATAATAATAATAATAATAATAATAATAATAATAATAATAATAATGCAATGAAAAACACTGTTTTTGTATTATTCTTTATATTTATTATTTTATATATTTAAGTGTGTGAACTTTAAATTAAATACATGTACGATTATCTATATGTTAGAGTAAATGAATATTTAATTATTACATCTAGAACTAAGAAAATGAATGCAATTCTAAAATATATGTACAATTATCTACATATGCAATTAAGAAAATGAAGATTTTGGCTGTTTTGGTCTGAATTTTTTTATTACCTTTTTATTTTTTTTAAAGCCTAATA
>NC_029788.2:10719440-10719940 GCF_000816755.2 Arachis ipaensis
AAGATTGAGTTAGATGTTAGACAGTAATTTATTAGTATAAAAAAAATTATTTATATAATTATATCCAAGTAGATTCTATAAATTTTTCCATATATCTTTTTTATGACCATTATAACTATGGTTAGTTATTTGCAGCCTATTCACATGTCTTTGTTGTATAATTTATTTTTGTTTTTATATAAATATCCGATTATAGTAAAAAAATTTGAATTCAAACTTTTTATTTAGGCAATTTTACTTTTTGCTGATATTTGAGTAGGTGTGATTTACTAGAGAAATAGAAAATGACATTCATTTGAATTCCAGCTATGGTTTTTATTCTTTTACCTAACATGTACAGATTTTTGAAAGACCCACTAAATAGAAATGTAGTAGTGCAGTGCTTGCCTTACATTGTGTTTGGTTTAAGAGAAAATAAAAAAAATAAATTTAAAATTTTATTATTTTTTGTTTTGATGCAAAAAATATAAAAAGAAAGAAATTTTTTTGTGTGGATCTAT
>NC_029788.2:10720231-10722920 GCF_000816755.2 Arachis ipaensis
TTTAATATGAACCGGTAACATTAGTATAGTAGCTTTTATATCTTCATTATCTTGTCTGTAGTGTCTTCTACTTTTACCACTTTCACCATATTAAACTCATAATTTATAATAACAACCACAATCATCACTACCAAAATCACTCTCACTTCTCTTACTCACCACACTCTCGCCGCCCGTCAGTGTTTATTCGCCTCTGCTTTCTTTGCGCCTGGCCTCCTCCGACTGTGTCGTTCCGGCCGCCTTGGCTCTGATCCGTCGTGCCACGCCTGTCTCTGCCTCCGCCTTGTGCTTCCCTCATCATCGTATTGGTTCCTCAGCAGGCTCTCTCTTGCCGGCCGCTTGCTCTGCAACGCTGCAACACGGCGGCTTTCTGCTATTGCTGTAGGTGAGATTTTTTTTTATTATTTTAATTAATTGTTTATACTGGAGTTTTGCTGTTTTAGTGTATTGGTGCAAATTGTATTTGTACATAAAACTAATTGATTTAATTTGTTGTTCTCTTTCTTGTTTTTCCTTTCTTGAGGCTTGTATACCATTTTTCTGTAATATTAAGATATTATATCGTTGTATCACTCCGTCTTGTGCTTGAGGTTTAATTTCTAACAATAAGTTATCGGATATTAATGCGTGCAAGCTAATTAGATCAACATAATATATATTCTGAACTCATTTCAAGAAATATAACTCCTAATATAATAAGTTAATAAGTTATCGGACTTATTAGGAGCTATATTTATCCTAGATTGTCACGGGTTTTCTTATTTTGAAACATGCATGCAAGCATACAACAACATTGGAATAGGAGATAAAGTTTCTGCTGAACTCGATGGTTATTATTTATGAATTATTATAGTAATATATGAAATGATGGTGTATGGGAGTATTTTAACAGCAATAATACTTGATGAATATTTTTATAGCCTGGGAGCGACGTTGGCACATGGGATTTTTTTTTATGAATGAAGAAATATGAAAGCAAATTTTCATTTTTAAATTTTTTTTTTTATAACTTTAGGCATTCCATTCAATTCAATTCAAAAAGTGTCTATGATGATAACTTTATACATAATTTTTCCATCATAACAAATTATAAATCCAGTTATTATAATAATAATAATATTTTTTTAGTCATCTTCTATTCTTCTCTAAGATNTGACAACTACACTAAATTAAAAAAAAAAAACTTACTGGTATCCAAAAAAACTCCAAAGACGCATTTAATAACAAAAAGACAGAGTTGCAAGAGAGAAATAGAATCACCTGTTGATGCAATCCGTGATGGTGGAGCTTGGTTCTCTTTTGACGAGGAAGATGATGCGATGAGGAAGACGAACACGAAGACTGTGTGGTTTCTATTCTCATTGCAGCCTTGTCTTTTCTTGTCATCTCCGTAACAACAACAACAACAACGACGGCTTCGATTTAAGGTTTTGTTTCTACCGTTATTATGAGATCGAGGTTTATAAGTGATTCGTGTTGCTATTGAATGTTTGTTGCAGGAAGGTGGTTAATGATAGGTTTCTTTAGTTTTCAGGCGAGGCACGGCGGCTCGGAGGAAGCAGAGGCGAGGAGATAGAGTGAGGAGTGTAGTGAGTAAGAGAAGTGAGAGTGATTTTGGTGGTGATGATGATGACGAGTTTAACACGGCGAAGATAGTCAATGTGGAGGACACCACAAAGAATATATAATGATATATAGAAAAGCTACTCATAATATAAATGAGGTGGGTACTCCCATGAAGATATTATAATTGTCTTCATGTGATGATTTTTCTTTTTGACCCTTAGATGATGGATTGTAGGGTTAGATTTTGATATGTTATAAAAGTGTTGTTTTTATTTGAAATGTGGCCAAATCAATAAATCACACTTTTATACAAAGTATCTTCATAAAAAGATGTTTTTTGCATCTTCATTTGAGTAGCTCCCTATAAATGAAACAGACTTGTTGTTAATTTGCACAACTATAAGGCAAACACTACTTACTACATTTCCATTTCCCAGGGCTTTCAGCTCAGTCCTTGCATGTTGGGTAAAAGAAGAAAAATCATAGCTGGAATGCAATTGAAAGTCATTTTCTACTTCTCTAATAAGTCACATACATCTAATCAAATATCAGAAACCAAAATAATTTATTTTATTATGTTAGTGTATCATAGTACCCTCCAACCGCCGTTTTGCCTCCATCCGGCGCTAAATCCGGATCCGCCGGATTCCTTGGGACGAGAGTGTAGGGGATTGCCGTCGGGAGCAGTTACATCAACGGCCTTGGTCTTGTGGTTGTCGCTGGTGGCGATAGAGAACTGGATGCGATCGCCTTCGTGGAGAGTGCGGTAACCGTCGGATCTGATGGAAGACTGGTGGACGAAGAGATCTTCGCCGCTATCTCCAACTGCAACGGCCGCTCCGATAACACATCTGGTTCACGAAAGGAAAGCAGTTCTTGTCGACGGTGGCGAATCCGATAAGGCAGATGTTGGTGATAGAAGAGGAGTGGGTCGCGGTGGGGAGGCGAAGAGGACCGGACGGTGAGAGAGATGTCTGTCTGTATAATTGTTGGAGGTGGGTAGGTTAATATGAGAGAGAAGAAGAAGGTTTTTATAGGTTTTAATTAGGTTTATTTAATCAATTTTAAATTTTTTAAATTTTAAATTTAAAAAATTTAAAATTAATTATTAATATAAATTAAT
>NC_029788.2:10723065-10726205 GCF_000816755.2 Arachis ipaensis
TGTAATTTTGTTTAGTTTTTGGCTGGTAACCTCTTGGTTCCTTATACTTTTCCTATAAAATATGAAAAATATTTGATGATAAAAAAATTCAACCCAAAACAGCCAAAATTTTTATTTTCTACTCAATTGCATATAGATAATCGTACATGTATTTTAGAATTGCATTCATTTTCTTAGTTCTAGATGTAATAATCAAATATTCATTTACTCTAATATATAAATATTTGTACATGTATGTATTATATTATTTGATCTGTTCTAGATTGAAAAGCAAGAATTAGGCTTAAATCAATGAGTATATTCAGGGCATTTGCTTACTTTTGGCTGGGCTAAGGGTATTCAGGTGATAATAGGCTGTTTTTTTATGAGTTCAAGCCTTTGAAAGCCTTGAATCCCATCTCTTTAAAAGTACTCTATATATTATTGGTGGTTACTAATATTGTTTTAAATTAAAGAGTTGTTTCTGCTCACCTCTATCTATATATGGCAATTATATGATAATTTGTTTGACTTTGAAATTCTAGAAAACATGAGGGATTTAAAGAGAAATTGTTATGGTTTTGGTTGACAATAATGATGTGAGCACTACAAAAGCTTGCTAATTATTATGCTTGTAATATCGTACTTACACTTGCTATTATATGCTAAATATTTGCAACCTTATTAAGAATTAGATGCACCTTAACAAAAGCATCTATAAGGTTTTTCATTGCATGTTTGCCATTCCTCAAAATTATCTATTGCATGGTGATACATTATCAAGTTATGAGCTTTGTATTTTAACTTATTTTGCTTAGTAACTAAGAGCTTAATAACCATGTTGCTTTAAGGAAGATATATCTGATTGAATTAACAGTTGTTGAATTTTCTAATCAGCAAGTCAAGTTATTGATTAATTATGAATTTGTTAATTAGTGATTTTTGTTGCAATTGAAGAGAGCATAAGTGTAAGTGTAGTAGTAATCATAGGACAATTTTGTCGGTGTGGCAGAGATTTGGTCACATAAAAAAGTTGTGGAAGTGGCTGGTGTAAGAATCTCATTTTTCTTATCATCCTTAGGTATTCTTTTTAAGTTGTTTTTTTTTTTTAATAGTTTTTCTCATTTTATGATTTTGTAAAAAGCAATGCTATTTGAAATCAACTTGAATATGAAAAACTTCTTCATTTCCAATGAAGACTTTGATATTTAATTAGCCACTTAGCAATCCAGTATCATTGGCGTCATTTTGCATCTAAATGCATTTTTGATAATTCAATTATCTATTAATATATTTTTGTTTTGAATTTATTAGATACTATTTTAGTTTTGATTATCATATAGCTTGGTGTTTTTGAATTTATTAGATACTATTTTAGTATATTTGGCTACTATTTTAGTATATTTGGCTTACTTATTTCTTTTTTGTTTTTCTTTTTTCCTTGTGGAAAGGAACGAGACATGCAATAGAATCGTGACCTTAGCTCTATGATACTAAGAAGAACTTAACAAGAAGGTAAGAAAACAGAAAATTAATAAATTCTGCAGAATATTTGATTATATTTGATTCAGTGATTGAGAACTGTAAATGTTTGTGTTGTTGTGTGTACAAGCTTATTCACCACTTCAGCAACGACAACTTGTCATTCAAGCTCTTCACACAACCTTACCAAACTTCATATTTTCATTCGTTAGTCCTTCCTTACTAATAATACTTATCTATTATTGCTACTATAAAGGCAGGTAATATATGTGTTATAATTATTTTCCTCTCAAAATGGTTTTATGTATATTCATGAATTCTATATAATTATTGTTTGTTGTTATTATTATGACTAATGGCAGCCGAAAATGTTACCACCATCCAAATTCACAAGAAAAGTATTTGCAGCTTTTATAACATTGTTCTTTGCTTGGCTAATTGGCTCCTCTCAGGTAATTTATATGAGAGAGACTCTTTTATTCGATATTCATAACAAAAATATGACTCTTCTAATTCAAAAATATGAAAATAAAGATTATAACTTTTTAAAAGAATATTTTTTTATTTTTCAATAATATTTTACTTTTTACTAAAAAAAATAAATGCACCAAAAAAAGAGAACTTTTTGCTTACTGATATGTGGTATCCAAAGTCCAAAGAAGCATTTAATAAAAAGAGAACTTTATACTACATTTTCATTTTCTGAGGTTTTCAGAAATCTCACCTTCCTGCATGTTAGCTAAATGAAGAAAAACTATAGCTGGAATCAAGTGTTATTTTCTACTTCTCTAATAATAAGTTATAGTACACCTCCTTAAATATCAGCAGAAAGTAAAATTACCTAAATGGGAAGTCTAGATTTAAACTTTTGACTATAACCTGACCAAATATTTATATAAAGACAAAAATAAATTATACAATAAAGGCATGTGAATAGGCTGTGCAAATAACTGATCTTAGTTATAATGGTCACAAAGAGGCTAAAATTTTTATATATTAAAAAGAAAAAGTTCTCACAATGAAGGATTTCACTTCTAGTAATACAATATTAAAAAGAAAAAGTTCTCACAAAGAAGATATATAAAAAAAATTGTAGAATCAACTTGGATATAATTATATAAATATTATTTTTTTATACCAATAAATTACTGCCGTCTAAGATCTAACTCAATCTTAAAAAAGAAAACAAAATTCATATATTAGAATAAAAACCACAAAAATATCTAAATATACGAAAAATTAGGTATCTAAATATTAGGTTTTTAAAAAAATAAAAAGAGTAACAACCCACTTAAAAGAAATAAATATACTATATATAAAATTTAGAGAAGATTTCACTCTCTTGCAAGATGTTAAAATGACACTCCCCTCATCTCTATTTATAAAATATACATTTCCCTCCCTTATCACTTTTAAAAAACCTCCTCTTTAATCCATTTTAAATTTTTTTGTGTTAACTAATGTTAACTTTATCCATTTTTCAAAAAAAAAAATTTATTTTTTATCAAAATATCTTTTAGCAAAAATTTTATTTTTTCATTAAATTTTGCTTACCAAAATACTTTTTAATAAATTATTTTTTATTGATTAAATTATATTTTTACCAAAATATTTTTTAAAAAATTTAAAAATTAAATTATTTTTTTCTAAGACATCCTTCAATAATTTTTTAATTATTA
>NC_029788.2:10726342-10728415 GCF_000816755.2 Arachis ipaensis
TAAGATTTTTTTATTTAATATTTAAATATGCTAACACATGTGAGCTTGATTCTATTAACAGATCTTCTTTCTTTTTTACTTTTTTTTTTTTTACCATGACTTATATAAAAGTGGTATAGAAACAAAATTAAAACATGGAAGAAAACTTAAACGAAACAAAGAATTTGATTGGAAACGACAAAAGTGCAACCTTTACACCGAAACAATACAAAGCCTCACCCAAAAAAAAAAGGGGGAAAATTGCAAAACCGTTTAGTATACATATATATAGTAGTAGTAGTGGTTGGAGTAAAGGACACGGAAAAAAGATAAGACTGAAAATGAAAGCTGTCCTGATATTACTTAAAGCCGGGTAATGCTACCGTCCTGAAAGCAAATTTTTTCAACATGTGAGAAACTGATGTGTCATTATTGGATGAGTGATACGTATGAGTATTGTGGTCATATCCACGGACCATTTCTGTCACAGTGAGAAGAATGTAGAAAAGTGATTAGATAGAATATATTAACGTTATCTTAATACTTGTGATTATGTTTATAGGACTTTTTTATGGGCTAGCCAAATTATTTTTTTAAGTATGGACTAAGTTTTCAATATGAGTTTATGGAAAAAAACTTATTCGATTGACATTTTTATGACAATATAAAAATTGATTTCTTGAAAAATAACCTTGTATTTATAACATATAAATAATATACAATGATATATGCTTTTATATTATAAACAAAAAAATGTAAGATTAATTTGTTGTCGAATAATTTATTATTTATAAAGCAAGGATATATATATATTTTTTCAAAGAAAGTTATAATAAAGAATTTAAATAGGTATTTAAAATAAGTTTTTAAATGTATTTTATTTTATTATTTTTTATTTATTATTTACGACATAAAAATATATTTTTAAAGTAAGTCATCATTATAAGAAATTTAAACAAGTATTTAAAATTAATTTTAGTGACTAGGTAAAGGAATTTTTACAATGTTTAATTCATAAATCATGGAGAAATAAGTTTTAAAATATGATATTTAATTAATCAAAAGTTTTTCACAATAATATAAAATATTTTACATTATTAATATATCTCCAAAGATTCAATATATTTGCAGGTAAATTTATATAAAATTTGAAAATCAAAACGTAAAGAAAGAGATATATATAAAAAAGTGAGATTTAAGTTTAAATTAGACGAAAATTTGAGAAAGAGAAAAAGTTAGACAATTATTAAAATAATTGAAAGGTTAATACTATTTTTTAATTTTATTGAAACTTTCTAAAATATTAAAGTGGGTGGACACAGTAAATCTTTGATTTTATTATTATTATTATTATTGTTATTATTATTATTATTATTGGACCAAACCTATTTTTAATTATTTCATGGACTAACAAAACATTTAGGCTAAATTTAAACTCAAAATTCTGATTAAAATAAAATACATTTAAAAACTTATTTTAAATACCTATTTAAATTCCTTATCATGATTTTTTTTGTAAAAAAAAATATCGTTGCTTTATAAATAATGCATTATTCGACAACAAATTAATCCTACGTTTCTTTATTTGTAATATAAAATTTCTTGTATCATTACAATAAGTTTTTTTTTTTTTTATAAATTAACATTGAAAACTTAGCCCACACATGAAAATAATTTGACTAGCCCATCAAAAAGTTTAATAAATATAATCAAAAGCATTATGGCAACATTAATCTATTTTACCTAATCACTTTCGTACACTCTTCTAATTGTGTGACAGAAATTATCTTTATGTGTAACCACAATACTGATATGCGTCACTCATTCAATCAGAACACATCAGTTCCTCACATGCTGAAAAAATTTGCTTTCAACACGATAGTATTACCCTTATCATTATACCGATTATAGTATTATAATGTGTATTTTAAGAGTTCAGTATTTAAAAGGAAGCTAGATAAATATGTGAAAGACAACAGAAGATTATATATATTTTGGTGATTACGTTCTAATAAAAATCATTTAATTCATTTAGGTAGTTAATTAAGTATATGAATATTTCTCTATATTGTATGTATGTTCTAATTTATTAAT
>NC_029788.2:10729082-10743058 GCF_000816755.2 Arachis ipaensis
ATTATAGGGGAGTGCTAGGGGAATAATGAAAATTTTGAACAACATGAACAACCATCAATCAAATGAAAATACATTACACCCTAATTTAATGCTACTAATTAAATTTACTCTTTTAACCCTATTAATTCACATTGTTTACACATTATTCAAAAATATTGTTTGTTACGTATACTTTTCCTATATTATAACATGACAATTTTGTAAAAGTATATAAACATATACTTGTTTATTAGATAGAATGACTTATTATCACTCTTCATTACCTATTTATTTATCCAACAATAATAGCCAATAATGCATGTTAATTAAAATTTAAGATATCTTGAAACTTAAAACTAATAAGATGGAATAATAAAATTTTTTCTTATTCTAGAATAATAATACTAATATATAGTTATTTTGTAATACATGAAGAAATGAAGAAAATGAATGAAATCGACTATATGCTTAGCTTATTGTGTGTTATACATACACACATATCATATATTTTCAATGTGGTTAATTAACTAATATGGAAGGAACAAGATAAAAAAAAAAAAGGAAGAAAAAGTAAAAAGTGTAAAATTAAATTAGGTGTGTAAGCATCAACATTTATTCATTGTTTGTAGATGTGTAATTGGATTTTGTCCAAATCTCAAAAGTGTAAGGGAGATTGATTTGTTTTCCAAAAATGGGGGCGATTCCTGATACACAAGTTTTTAGTAAACGTGTAGAACAGTCTTTTTTTCTATTTTTTACTAAACAAGAATACAATAATATTTACAAGAATATATTTTTGGGTACTTCTTATTTGCGTTGCCTCTTATTTGTAACTTTATTTATTTTTTTTTCTCTTTGGCAAACGAGTTTGACACACAAAAGTTAATACACTAATACACTACTTCATTCATTTATTGTTTTTGAAAGAGCACCCTTACATTGGATGGAGGAAAATAAATACATAATAAGAGTTAATACTCAAAATCGTCCCTGAAAGATACTCCGATCTCCATTTTGGTCCTCGAAAAATAAAGTTAATAAAAATCGTCCCCGAAAGATACACGACTTAGTCACGTTAGTCCTTCCGTCAGTTGAGTGATGACGTGTCACGTTAAGTGCCACGTGGCACATGATGACGTGGCGGGTGATGACACGTGTCAAAATATGATTGGTTGACGTGTCAGATCAATGACACGTGGCATGCCACGTGTTACTTGACATGTAAAAAAGTTATTTTTAACCAAAATAGTCCTTGAAAGTTCAGACGTAAGTCATTTTCATCTCTAAAATTTTAAAAAATAATCAAATTAGTCCTTATATAATTTTTTTTAATTTTTTCTTGATAATATTAAATTTGAAATATTTTTTTATACTACTAATTTTAATAGAAATGTAATTGACAAACAAAAAATTAGTAATGGTATCTCTTTTTCTTAAAAATTTTGTCAATAAAATTATCTCTCTCCTTTAAATCTTCTCAAAATCTCTCTTATTCTTTTCTATTCTAAAACATTTTTCTTACATTATCATATTTTGCTAGAATATATATTCTCAAAATTGAAATGTATGTATTTCTTAACTTAAACAAAGTTATATGCTTAAAATCAAAATTTATGTATTAAAAGAAAAATTATATAATCTATCTCAAACATATAAAACACAAAAATTATATAATCTTTCAGAATTATAAATTGAAACTAATTAAATTTAGAAAGTTCTAAGAAAAATTGAATTTCTTTTCAAATTCATTATTTAGAAAAAGTAAAATTACACTCCTTCGACCCTTGAATAACATCATTTATAAATTTAGATTTGATAATCACATAATTAGTTTAATAATTTCGTTTGTTCTATTTTATATTTGTTTCTTGTAAATATTTTAAAAAAAAAAGATTTGGATCTCTTAATAGATCTATTTGACTCAAACCAAAATAATTTGACAACTAAGATATTAACGTTGGTAACGAATATATATTATGACCAGATTAATATTTTCTTTAGTACTTCCATATAGTTAAAAATATTTAATATTTTGTGTGTTTCATATGTTTGAGATAGATTATATAATTTTTCTTTTAATATATAAATTTTGATTTTGAGCATATAACTTAGCTATACCCTTCTCTATTCTCCTCGTGAATGGATTAGATTCTACTTTATCTTCTCCGGGAACTTCTTTTTAGTTTTTACATAAACACAAATTGCATCTTATATATAAATTTAGGTATGGTATGTTAATAGTAATTAGTAAAGGTGAACTCCCTTAACTTTATTCACCGTATATTGATCCTCTTTTTTTCCCTAAGTAATAATAATAATAATGCAATGAAAAACACTGTTTTTATATTATTCTTTATATTTATTATTTTATATATTTAAGTGTGTGAGCTTTAAATTAAATACATGTACGATTATCTATATGTTAAAGTAAATGAATATTTGATTATTACATCTAGAACTAAGAAAATGAATGCAATTCTAAAATACATGTACAATTATCTATATATGCAATTAAGAAAATGAAGATTTTGGCTGTTTTGGTCTGAATTTTTTTGTTATCTTTTTATTTTTTTTTTAAAATCCTAATATTTAAATACCTAATTTCTGGTATATTTAGATATTTTTGTGTGATTTTTATTCTGATATATGAGTTTTTTTTTTTAAGATTGAGTTAGATGTTAGATAATAATTTATTAGTATAAAAAAAATTATTTATATAATTATATCCAAGTAGATTCTATAAATTTGTCAATATATATTTTTTTTGTGACTATTATAACTATGGTTAGTTATTTGCAGCCTATTCACGTGTCTTTGTTGTATAACTTATTTTTGTTTTTATATAAATATCCGATTATAGTAAACAAATTTGAATTCAAACTTCCTATTTAGGCAATTTTGCTTTCTGCTGATATTTGAGTAGGTGTGACTAACTAGAAAAGTAGAAAATGACATTCATTTGGATTTCAGCTATGGTTTTTCTTCTTTTACCTAACATGTACAGATTTTTTAAAGTCCCACGAAATAGAAATGTAGTAGTGCTTGCCTTACATGGTTTATGGTTTAGGAGAAAATAAGAGAAAAGAAAAAGAATAAAAAAAAAAGAAATCTTTTGTGTGGATCTATCATATCAAAAACTTTTTTCATCTTTTTTATCTATTGTTTACGTTGTTAAAAAAGAAAGGTTTTTTTCCTATATTTTCTCGTTGTTGAATTACTAAACTAAAAAAAATCTAGTTAATAACTAAAAATGATAGTTAAAAACAATAAATCTCTTATGGTATTTAGCATTTCTTATTCAACAAATTTAACATCTAAACTTAACAAGTCTAACATCCAAAATTCTAATCCTGGAATTATATTGCAACATGTTATACCATTGCTTGTAATATCTTAAAAGATACTTTAGAACTACCGTGGTTAAATTTAGAGACAAATTTAAAACAACTTTAAGATTAGAGACGAGTTCAAAAACTACTTTGAGATTTGACTCTTTATATTTTGTTACAAAATTCTAATGTTGTAAATCTTTTTAGTTGTATAAAAGAAATTTTTGGATATTAGTAATTTTTAGTATTTTTAGTCATTATTTGATCAGTATAAATATTAAATTATCTTAAATAAATAAATTTTATTAATTCATATATGTAAACTTTTTAAAATATTAGTACAAATTGTATTGATTTATATATGCAAACTCTGGTAAATATATATTCAAATTATATATTTTTTGTGTACAAAATCTTTATAAAAATAAGTATAAATTATTATTAGTCTAATATTGACAAAAATTAATCATATTTATTAGTCATGTAACATTATTTATAAATAAATAAATAATATGGGTGCATGTAAGCATCCGCCAACTAGAAAATGCTAAATAAATACTAATGGTGTGTAGATAGTTCTTGAGGAAGCTAAGTATACAATTAGTGTGTATGGTTAATCATGGTTGTATGCTGTAAAATTAGGTGTGATATGTAGTGTTTTGCAAAAGAACATTGTTGATATAGACCAGAAAAGGAGGTGTAAAAAAGTTTTTTATTTTCAACTTTTGCACGCATAGATTATCTCTAAAAGATACTTTATATTCAAAGATACTATATATTTAACAGATCTTATTTTTTTTTTATTTTTTTTTACCATGTCTTATATCAGAGCTAAAATTTAAAAGTGATAGAAACAAAATAAAAACATGGAAGAAAAATTAAACGAAACAAACAATTTGATTGGAAACAACAAATTAAAAGGGGGAAAATGCAAAACCCTTTAATATAGTAGGAGTGCTTCGAGTAAAGGACACAAAAAAGAAAAAAAAATGTTTGGGAATTAAAAATTTTCAGTTATAACTAGTAAAAAATTTCTAAAATTAATTTTATTTATGTAATCTTTAAGTACATGAAATTATTGTCAGTTTGTCACACTCGCGTATCTCATTGCTTATCACATATTTCCACAGTCCCACATGCTAATCATAATAATATGCTATTTAATATTAGGATGCTTACCATATCACATTCTATTCCTATCCCATTATCATTATTATTACGGAATAATATTTCTTTGTCATTTTATTTTTCCTTTCTTATATACTATTGCAATAATGATTAATCATAATTATATATTTTAATTATCATTAATTTTAATTTATTTTCTGGTTGTAACTATTTCTTCACTTATTCGCATCCTAAATATTGGGGTAAAAAACAAAAATAAGTCAAGGAAGAAAACAATTTACGTGAATAAGCCAAAACGAAAATTGCTTCATGAATCCACCAACGCACATATATATGTAATTCGAATCAGCTTGGTTCGAATTACACACAAACACACACACACTAATTCGAACTAGCTTGGTTCGAATTACACACACAATAATTCATGGTATAATTCGAATTATGCTGTTAAAAAATTAATAATTGTTTGTGTATAATTCGAACCAAACTGGTTCGAATTATGTAGAAATGGAGTTCGAACCAAACTGGTTCGAACTACATATATATGTGCGTTGGTGAATTTATGAAGCAGTTTTTGTTTTGACTTATTCACGTAAATTATTTTCTCCCTTGTCTTATTTCTGTTTTTTACCCTATTATATTGGAGGGGCCGATCAAGAATCAACGACATTAGTATTTAGTATGGTTGGAGCTTACCACTAAATAAAAATTCAGCTGCACACCATGACCACTTTCTAGTGTATAACAAAGACTATTATTAGTCTTTATCCCTCCTTAATAAGGTATACTTTTCTTCTTTCGATTTTAAAAAATATAAAAAATTTTAGGACTTTAATAAGGTATAATATTAAATAATCTTGATAAGGTGTAGTTTTAATCTTTTTATCAACTTTTTAGATTTATATTAGATTATGATTTTTGTCAAGTATAAATAAGTTGTAGTTCCATTTTCTGATAGTATGGTATTTAAATTGGACTTTAACGCAGAGTTTATGTCATAAGAAGTGGAAGAATTTAAACAAATTATATTGATTCACCCAATAAGATTGTTCATAGTCACACAAGTTCCAAAATATTAAAAATCACACAAATTCTAATGAAGTATGATATTAAACTGCCTTATTTTTTTATGTGTATTTATTTATAAACAAATTTAATATGTAATGACACATGATTTATAATGTAATAATCGTTATACTGTAAATTTTTTTGCAATTTTTTTCATTTACAAGAATATATTATTGTATGACACAAGTGGCACAGTCAAAGTTTTTAAGTTTGTTTTTAACTTATAACACCTTACTTATATGCTTTAAGTTCATACACTTTACTTTTAAAATTAAAGATACATCATATTTATAATTACAGGTACTAACATCTAAATGTATTTTATTTCGGACTTGCTATATATACAAACAAAAAAGGTCTACAAGCGTTACAAGTTATCCAGTCCAGACTTCTATCCACGCGTACTCACTCCCTTTGAATGGAGCGTAAATTACACGCGCGTCACTCAACGGTTACGCTTCGCAAAAAGCGCTCCTTATGACGCACTCTTCCACTTCTCTTTCGAAAAAAACACAAACCGTCCATTTTCGAGCAACATTCCAAACTGAAGAGATAGAACTCGTCGCAAAGATTAGCAGAAACCATCAACACAAGATAGAACTCTCCATCAACAATCTCCAAAAAAAACGAAGATATATTACTCAAGGTACGTTACTATTTTACTCATCTTGTAGATTTTCCACATTTCGAAATCGAAGAACTATGTTTTACTGTTCTTCTACGTTCTTCTAGGTTTTACTGTTCTTCTTGTTCTAGCTCTCATTTTATTGTTTTTAATGTTCTTCTTGTTCTAGGTTTTACTATTCTTCTTGGTTCTAAGTTTTACTATTCTTCTTAGTTGTTCTAGGTTTTATTATTCTTCTTGTTATAGTTTTTCTCGTAACTGATTTTTGGGAGTATATTGCGTAATTTGGTGGATGTATATGGAGTAATTTTTTTGGTGTATATGGCATAATTTGTTGGGTGTATATATCTGAACTGATATAATGTAATATAATCAACTGTTGCAACTGTTCTAAATATTGCTTGTCCTTGGGTGTATATTGCTTGACCTTGTAATGTTGCTTGACCTTGTATATTTATGCATGTTTGAGTGAATTGAAACATCATTTTGAACTGATCTAATTAAATACTTATGAGAATCCGTATAGGTGTATATGGTTGATCTATGGGTGTATCTGACTGATATCTATGGGTGTATTTTTTATTTCAGAAAAAATGGCAGGCAAAGATCAAGCTGAAAAAAATGTAAGAACAAATATATGTCTTAGATCAAATCAGTTTTTAATAATAGAAATATATCTGACTCTAATTTTGCTTTGTTTACAGCAAACCAAAGACCTTAAGTGTGCAACCCATTTGTTGAGTGACAAATTCAGAAATATGAACGAGGAGAAGAGAGCAATTGTTAGGGATTTGAGATTTGGTGGCTTGATGCACATCCCGCCGCTAAGGGTGCATCAGCAAATATTAAAGGAGTTGGCTAACTCCTTTAAATTAGGGAAAAATAGACTCGAAACTGGCTACGGTTCGTTTAAAGTAAGATCAAGAACAATAGGGGCTGCGCTTGGCATCAACGCGTCAAGTAACTCGCTACACACATAGGTGTATATGAGCCATATTGAGGTGTATTTTAAGTAATGCTTGGATGTATTTCAAGTGATTTTCATACAATGTTGTTTCCCTTTTTGTAGGAGATCTACTGCCTCAGAAATTCAATTATAAGGATCTTTCTGAAGACAACAAACAAATTTTTAGAAGATTCCAGGGGAAGACCCTAAAAAATCTGACAGATGAGATGATGGCTATTGGTGTTGATAATGAACAGGATCGCCTCATGTTCAAGAAGATTTTCATCCTCTATATACAGATAGTGTTCCTGTTACCAACCACAATAAACAAAATCTCCCCTGTGTACCTGGCACCAATTTTCAAGATGGACACAATAACAGAGAGGAACTGGGGAGCACATGTTCTGAATTTTATTATCAAGGGTATAACAGATTACAATCTGAAAAAGAAAAAGGTAATTGACGGCTGCCTGTTTACCCTGATGATAGTTTACTTTCATCTATCAAAAAATAAAGACAAGAAGGGGGAAGAAAGACCTCCAGAACCCTGGATTGCCAACTGGACTAAAGAACAGTTGGTTGAAAGAATGAGGGCAGAAATGAAGGAACATATGGTAAGTGAACAAAATATCTTGGGTGTATTTTATTTTTTTGAATGCTTTTAACTAACATTTCTAATGTTTCAGGGAATTGTAAAGATGGCCGAAACAAAGGAGAAAATGAAAGAAAAAAAATAAAAAAAACCAAAAAAATAATAAAAAAAGAAGGCAAGTTCATCATCATCATCTGAGACTGAAACAACTGAAAGTGAAGTCCATTCTACCTCTGAGTCTGAGACTGAAGAAGACTCAGAGGATTCAACAAGGAAACAACCCAGCCGAAAAGTCAAAAAGTAAGTAACATACTTGGATGTATTTTGTTTATCCAGTTGAGTGTATTTTGTGCATTCATTCAGGTGTATTTTGTACATTTATTTGGGTGTATTTTGTGTATTCATTTGGATGTATTTTGTCCCTTTTAGTATGTTTATAAATAACGATTGTTTGCCTTCCAGAATAGAAACCAAAAAAAGAAAGAAGATTCAGGAGGATTCTGATTCAGAATCTGAATCAAATGATGAGTAATGTTCTAAAATTATTACTGCTTTCCTTTGGGTTTATTATCAATATTTCATGTATTAACAGAGCGTCTCTTATTAACTTTTAAAAGCGAAGAATCATTACCAGTAGAGAAGCAAAAAACAAAGAAAAAGACTCAAAGAAAACCACAAAAGTAAGCACTTCTTTGGATAGTATTTTCTGATCAATTTAATTTTGTATTTCTGATTCATACTTATTTTTTTCCCCCAGGACACAATCCAAAAAGAAAAATATCATTGTTGAGGATTCATCTCCTGACCAAGCTCAATCCTATCATGGATATAGTACTTTGTAAGCTATATTACCGTCTATCATCAAAATTATATTTGTTAACATGTTCTTTTATGCATGTACTGTCAGATCTGAAATTGGAACTGAAGAATTAGATGAATTCTTAAGGGAAAAGAATGAAAAATCTGCTGCACAGGGGTTTGTCTTGTTGGGGTGTAGATTTCAGATTTTAAGGTGTTTTCTTTGCTAATAATTGTTTGTTGTTTGCCAGGGAAAAGGAAGCTGACATGCGATCGACGGAAGGTCACTATGTCTCATCTGAAACGTAAGAAGTTTTATTTGATAAAATCTTCTTATCCTGATTTAACAGTATGGTATTTTTTATGAATAACATGTACTCTATTATGTTTAGAATATCGGACGTAAACTTAGGAAGTGATGATCCTTCGTCTCAAGGACTCACAGAACAAAGTAGCGTAAACAAACCGGCAGAGAGCATGTAATTTCTCTTTCAAATAACCGTTGATTTTATTCTTTTATTACCTTCTACTTCTAATTCTGTATATATTTTTTTTAGAAAAAAACCCTTTAATGTTTTATTCGAGAAAAAAAAAAGGCAGGAAAAAAAAAATAAAAACTAGAAGTATGTAAGTTCTCAAAAAACAAAGCCTGTCTTTCTTTTGAATGCTTCAAGTGTATTTTTGACTTTCTTAGGGTGTATTTTAGGTTGAGTCTGGTTGAAGAGTCAGCCAGTAAGCCAGCTGAAGAGAATATGATGGTTGTCCGGGAAGAGACACAGTCGCAAACCGAAGCGCTTGCAATGTGAGTTTTTCAAGAAAATTTCAACCTTATAACCTTTTTATTTTCGGGGGCTTTGTTAACCTTTTATTTTTCTTCTTGTTTAGAGTTTCGATTCAAGTTTGTCTACCACTGTCCCAAACAACCACTGTGCTGGAAATTGAACAAACACCTGTGACAGAAAATGAACCAACCCCTGTGGTACAAATTGAAGGAACTACAAAAAGGTAAGAAATAGTCTTGGGGTGTATATTGTCCATGTTGGGGTGTATATTTTCACGATTAATCATTGACTAATTTTTTTAAAACATGATTAATTTTATGTAACCCTGCAGCACTCCAGGACCACCCAAAAAACCTGAAGAAAGCACACCCGCACTTCCACCAGCTCCATGTAAAAATTTGCCAATTATGAGTAAAACTCTCTCTGCTGTATTCAAAATGTCTGAATTACAGGTACTATAATATGAAGGAAAACATCAAACCAAATATACACCTATAACCTGACATTTTTTACACCCAAAGAAAGTTGAATATACACCCAAATATATATCCCCTTGATGCTTTATCCCTACAACCCTGAATCCTAAACCCTAAAACCCTAAACCCTAAACACTAAAACCTAAACCGTAAACCCTAAACCCTAAAACCCCTAAAACCTAAACACTAAACACTAAAACCCTTAAAACCTAAACTCTAAACCCTAAAACCTAAACCTTAAACCCTAAAACTCTTAAACTGTAGTTAAAAAAAACAAACAATATTTTATAACATAAACAGCAGATTGTGAAATATATATATATATATATATATATATATATATATATATATATGTAAAATGTGAAACATAAGAAAATTTAGAAATACACCCAAAAGAACAGTACTTTTACACCCATATTCTGCAACTATACACCCAAAGAGTTATCCGCTGCTGCTAATACCCTGAACTGATAATTCATAACACATCCTTGATATTGGCTGGAATTTGAACGCACCACTGATGCATCATCAAAGAGGTTTAACTGGATATAATAAACTCACATATTAACTAAACTATTAACGAGAAAATTAATCTCAATCACCATATATTTAAAGAACATCACTTTTACCTCGTTTAAAGCTTTCGTTTTCTTATTCTTTGAGGCATTTGCAATCTGTTTGTCCAACTTTGAACCTAGCCTATTTTTTGGACGTCCTCTTGTTCGAATCCTTGAAGGGCTTTGAAGCTCGTTAACAGATTCCAAGTTGGCGTCTTCGTGAGATAAAGAAGATGTCCCATTCCTTTTGGTTTTCAATGATTCCATCTTAACCATGACGTTATCGTACGCACGTTGCAGAATTGCAGTCAACTCCTCTGATTCTGATACAAATTCATAAATATTTTGCGAACAAAAAACCAATTCGTCAAACTTCATGCTTCTTGGCTCCAACAATGGCTCGTCATGGCTGCTCTTGATGTGTGTGTCGCCTCTTTACCTTCTTGGTCCATCGTTCCAGTATATATCTAAGTGACACTTGGCTTACTCGTTCAAAGCTTAACACGCTTAGTGTGTGATGGCACAATATCCCTCTTGACTCGAATAATAAGAATTGACATTTTACCTCGGCTGCTACTGAGTCGTAAGTAACCACAAACTTGTTGAATATTGAGCTGGAAACTTGTTCTCCAACTTCGTATACTGAATAGCCTAGAGCAGAATTCGTTAATCTAGTGATGCAATTCGCCCTTCCTCTAAATTGTGCTTGGACTTCCCTAAACTTTTGATGAGTGTACACATCTTGAAACTGAACTTCAATAGAGGATTTGGTTGTACACGGTATGACCGTATGAAAATCTGCAGCATTTGATTCTCTCTCTGCTTGCTCCCTGCTTCCGAGGCAATTATCGTATTGTTTGACAAATTGAATAAGCGAGCTGTTCCGGGTAATAAACTTGTTAAAAAATGAATGCATGCTCTCGCTCCTTTGTGTCCTTCTCATTCCTGCCCAGAAGTGGTGATCCAGATAGATTGGAACCCATATATGATGATCTTCATAGAGATATGCAGAATACAACCAAAAACAGACTATAAATACACCCGAAAAAAATACAATTTACACCTCTACTGCAGATTTTAAACAATATTACCTTACAGCCACTTGTTGTCCACAAGACCAAAATTCAGCAGAAAATCATTCCAATTCCAAATGAGTCTTTACTATGAGAGTTCCAAACAACTTGGCTCATTTCTTGTTCAATTTCTGCATGTCCCTTGTACCCGTTTAATTTGCTTGGAATCTTCTTCATGACATGCCAAATATACCAACGGTGAATTGTTGTTGACATACAAGCCTCTAAAGCCCTTTTCATTGATGCACATTGATCGGTGAGAAACCCTTTCGGAGCATTTCCTTCCATGCAACGAAGCCAACATTGAAATAACCATTTAAATGATTCAATTTCATCGTTTTTCATCAAAGAGCATCCAAGAAGTGTTGACTGACCGTGGTGATTCACCCCGACAAAAGAACCACAAACCAAATTATACCTGAAACAAATTACCATAGTACAGAATGAAAAATCATTACGTACACCCAAAAAATGATTTTATACACCCAAAAACACCCAATATATACCTCTGCGGCAGATTCATAAAACAACATTAATTTAGCATCATAAACATGGACAGTTTATTACCTGTTTGTATTGTAGGTGGTGTCAAATGAAATAACATCTCCGAAATACTCAAAGGCAGCTCTACTTCTTACATCGACCCAAAAAGCCAGCTTAATCGATTGATCATCCTCGAGTTCAAGCTCAAAAAAGAAATTATGATTCTTCTCTTTCATTCTTAACAAATATTTCCCGAATTTCTTTGCATCTTCTTGTTCAGAAACATTCCGCACTTCTCTCGTAATGTAATTCCTCACATCCTTTTCAATAAAATTTAACTCGCGGTGACCCCCGGCTGCCGCAATAAATGATTGGTAAGTTTTGCTTGGTCTGATATCAGCCTCCTCGTTATTCTCTATTGTACGACGAATGGACATGCTTAGTTCCCTATGCTGTTTGAGCATCTCTGCTTTACTTGGATAGTAAGGGTGTGAATGATGCAACACAACCTTTGAAATGATCCAAGCACCAACATTCTTCAATGTGTGTATATAAATTCTTGCAGGACAGTTTAAACCGGCTGTGGGATTTGTCTTCTCGGTCGGAAATATTTTAGATTTCCATTTTCTCTCTCTGCTACATGTAATCAATTGATTCTTAATCTCATTTTCCTTCCTATTTGTGCTCCGAACTCTTGTAGAAAAACCTGCAGCCTTGGCGTAGTCCCTGTAAAATTTTCCAGCATCTTCAAGGGTGGTAAAGGTCATTCCAACCTTCGAAACAAACTGGTCATCAAAAACACAGAGAGGCTACAGAATACACCATGTCAAAAACTAAAAATATACCCAATAATTTCTGATCTACACCCGAACGACAACAACTCAACTTAAATAACAAAAAAAGCCATAAACTGTAAATACACTCACGCTTTTCCTAAAATACACCCAAATAATTCTGATATACATCCGAACGTCTGCTATAAATTGCAGATAATTAATCAAAACTAATACATTAGATTCAATCCACAGATTTATGTCCACGCATTAATTTCACAGTCAATGTTCGCGAATTATTTAACTAGACAAACATAGACCAATAACTGCATCAAATTCAGAGTAATTGTAATAAGCTGAATGTAAATCAAACCTCGTGAACTTCGTTAGATTCAAATTCAAAATCCACTTCGCCCTGATTCAGCTGACAATCTGAGGTTAAATCATCCATTATCTTCAAAATGAGTTCAAAATTTGATTTCAGAAACTATAAAATAATAAAAAAAAAACGAATCTAGAGCTACAGAAAGAGAAACTCACGTCAATAACAAAGAACAAACGAGTGATAAAACGTAGGGAAAAGAACGATCGAAAAGGCAAAGGAAGACGCGCGAGAAGGAGAACGAAGAAATTTGGCAAGAAGGAGAACGAAGAAGGAAACGAAATCTTTTAAAAATCGGAAGTTATATATTCACGCTTTCTGTTATATAGCGCGTGAAACGTACGAACATTAAGAGCGCCTTTTGAGGGTGGGTTGTTAATTAGACTTGTAAGGCTTGTAAGCCTTAATCGCTTGTATGCGAAGATTTTTTTATTTTATTTTGTATATCTGACATTGTAATTTGTAATTAACATTTATTGCATAAGTAACTGTCTGATTGAGTTTCCATTGTTAGTTTTTATTTTGTTTTAGGTCATAAACCAATTCACTGGTACGAGGTATATAGAGTCGAAGCGCTGACAGGACGGTTTCAAGTGTAGTGGTGTGGGGCAAGCGTTCCCACTACAATTTGAAATTTTTCTGAATAATATATGTTAATAATATTTATTTATCTTCATTAGATTATTAAATTTGACCCCACAATAATTTTTACTCAACTTTTGGTACTTAATCGTCAATTTAAAAATTTTATATTAAATATTTGTTAAAATTATCAATTCTTAGATTTAAACGAAATTAGTGTTCTTTTTTAAAAATCAACTCAAAAGAATATTATTTATCTTCTTTTCAAATTAGCTTTAATTTTTGCATAGCAACAGTATTAATTGAAAGAACTTTTTTAAATATAAATATCAATAAGAGTCAACTTCTAATTGTGTTAGGAAGTAAACTTTTAAATAATTGTTTAGTAATATATGTAATATAT
>NC_029788.2:10743140-10744075 GCF_000816755.2 Arachis ipaensis
ACTAAAATTTTTTGGTTCGTCACTGAACGCTGATATTTTCAACCAAATTCTGTAATCGTAGATATATTCCACAAAATTGACAAATTCCACATAATGCAAATCCTCCAATTTCAATAACTAAGGATTTTTAATTAGTAAATTCCATTTTATACTATAGTCAATTATTTAAGCCATAATGTATTTTGGAAAATCAAAAAGTAACCAATGATTCTACATAAAGAAGATGTTAATAAATTACCGAAAACATGGCCAAGAACACTCCATAGCTAGTTGTGGATGAGAAGGCTTTTTTATTTAAATATTTATGTAAAATACATTAATTTCTGAAATACACACGAATAAAAAAATTGATCAAAATACGCAAGGTCATTTTCGGTGAGGCACCCACAAAATAAAATCGACCTCCATGTTAGGTGAGGTGCCCACAAAATAGAAGTCAGCATGTCAGACCCATTTCTGCTGCGTTTGCAAAATGACAGGCAAGTCTCATGCAAACATTGGAGACGCTCCACTGTACGCGTAGTCCAGCCAAATGAAGAATTCATGTTTAGGTATTTTATTATGGCTGAAAATTTAAAAAAAAATAATAATAGTCAACTTTTAAAAAGACAAAAAGAAAAAGTTGATAACAATAAATACGAATAATAATAACATAAACATTTATAATTATTAAAACAATAATAACAAATATTTTTTCATAACTATTAAAATGATAATGATCAACTTTTTCGAAAACATGTATTTTAAATTAATAACAATTTCAATTTTTAATACATCCAAATACTAAAATTCTCAAATAAATATGCAGAAATATAAAATTAGTCCAATTGATTAAAATTTTTTTTAACATTAATTTCACTCATTTTTTAATCACAATAGTAATTTTTAGGTAATTTATGTTAATAACTTAATTGGGAGCTAAAATTATATAGATG
>NC_029788.2:10744247-10753814 GCF_000816755.2 Arachis ipaensis
TTTTATTTGTATATAAAAAATTTATTTATTTTTACTTGATTCGATTTATATATCTGTTTAAAACATGGATTTAACCAATTTTTAATTAAAATATCTGCATAATTTTAATTTTTAATTAATTTGTTAACGTAAATTACCCTCATTTTTTTTAATCAACAAACTCTCTCCAACGGTTTCACTCACCCAGTCACACTATCAGTAGCTAAAATTTTCTTTTGATGTGTTTTGGTCTCCTCCTCCCTTTTTATATTGTTTCACTCCTGAAACCTCCAAGCTTAGCCACAAGCAACAACCAAAGCATGTTCGTACGAAGACTGCCAATTTGTGGACGCTTTCAACGGGTTAGGCCATTTCGCTGGTGCCGACACGGGGATGTTCCATTTTGCGGTTGGCCCCAGTGAGTTGCTTCAATTTGCGTGCGCCAATCACTTCTTTTAACATGCCAGCTCCATTTCGTTTTCGCAGTCCAGGACCTGATATGCTGGCCTCCATTTCGCAGGTACTTCACTTGACATGGAGGTTGATTTCATTTCGCAGTCGCCTCAGCAGAAATAGCCCTGCGTATTGCGGTTATCTTTTTTGTCCGTGCGTATTTCAGGAATTAATGTATTTTATATAATTATTTAAATAAAAAGCCTGGATGATAACATGGTAAAAGAATTTCAAACATGGCCAAAAACAT
The DNA here is from genome assembly GCF_000816755.2 of Arachis ipaensis. Taxonomy (NCBI): domain Eukaryota; kingdom Viridiplantae; phylum Streptophyta; class Magnoliopsida; order Fabales; family Fabaceae; genus Arachis; species Arachis ipaensis. Next base: position 10,744,930 of record NC_029788.2, read on the forward strand.
TCTATAGTATTTTATTAAGATATGTGATGCGCGAAGAGATAAACAACAAAATTCATCAAACAGTGATTCCATAGAAATTGTTAGAAACTGTTAGAAACAAAAGAGATCTGAAAAAAGTGTTTTGTGTATTATTCAGGTTGTGATGAAAGGTACAATATACAAGAGGTATTTATAGGTGGTAAATAAATCAGAGCAATAAAGACATAAAATCCTACAATTAATATACAGATATACTAGACGATACTAATTGATCTAAATTGATTCTAATGATTCTCTAACATCCCCCCTCAAACTCAAGTGGGAGCTAAAGATACCAACTTGAGTTTGGATAACAAAGTACGGAAACAAGTCGGGTGATGAGCTTTCGTGAAGATATCAGCAGTCTGATCTAGTGTTCCAACAGCAATGAGACGAACAGCATCAATATAGATACGTTGCCGAACAAAGTGACAATCAATCTCAATGTGTTTGGTGCGTTCATGAAACACATCATTATGGGCGATCTGAATAGCACTGCGGTTATCACAAAAAACATCAGTAGGGGACGACTGCGGAGCACCCAGATCTTCGAGAAGCCAACGAACCGAGATAACTTCAGCAGTGGTGTCAGCGAGGGCGCGGTACTCAGCTTCTGTGCTTGAGCGAGCAGTGAACGTTTGCTTCTTAGCACGCCAAGAAATGAGAGCGTCACCAAGAAATAAACAGTAATCAGTAGTAGAACGACGATCAGTGGGATCACCAGCCCAATCAGCATCGGAGTAAGCCTGAAGAGACAAAGAGGAATGGGCAGAAAAATAAATACCATGAAATAGAGTGCCTTTGATGTAGCGAATGATGCAAAGAACTGCCGCATAGTGAGTAGTACGAGGAGCTGACAAGAACTGGTTAAGTACATGAACCGGATAGGCGATGTCTGGTCGGGTGACAGTCAAGTAGACGAGACCGCCAACTAACTGTCGATAGAGAGTCGAATTATCCAAAACAGTGCCATCCATAGGGGTAAATCGAACATTAGGCTCAAGAGGAGTAGACTCAGTGCGACTATCTGTAATCCCAGCGCGAGCAAGAAGATCTGAAGCATACTTAGCCTGAGAGAGATAGATACCATCATCGGTGGAGATGACCTCGAGACCAAGAAAATAACTGAGAGAACCAAGATCTTTCATCTCAAAGGTACGGTGAAGTGAGACCTTGAGATCAGAGATACCATCAACATCATCCCCAGTAATGATCATGTCATCAACATACAAAAGTAGAAGAACAACTCCACGTCGCTTTTACGAATGAAGAGAGCATTCTCATGAGGGCTAGAAGTAAAACCAAGACTGCATATGGTAGTGCTGAACTTGTCAAACCATTCACGAGGAGCTTGCTTAAGTCCATAAAGTGCCTTGCGAAGGAGACAAACCTTATTAGAAGGACAAGGATATCCCGGAGGTGGTTTCATATAAACTTTCTTTTTCAAATTCCCATTAAGAAATGCATTCTTCACATCCATCTGTCTGAGAGACAATTTTTTAACCGCGGCAATGGCAAGAAGAGCTCTAACAGACGTAAGACGAGCGACATGGGCAAAAGTCTCTTCATAATCAATACCATACTCTTGCGTACAACCTTGAGCAACCAAGCGGGCCTTATAACGGTCAATAGAGCCATCAGAGCGAGTTTTGATTTTGTATACCCATCTACTGCCCACAACTTCCTGATCAAAAGGAGGATCAACCAAATTCCAAGTGTGTGCTTTTGCAAGTGCCTGTATTTCTTCTTGCATTGCTTGTTGCCAATTTGGATTTGAGGAGGCTTCTCTGAATGTCTTAGGTTCATGTTGATGAAAAATAGTAGAAAAGCAATGGTAATCAAGAAGATGAGGAGGTGGATTTCTTACCCTAGAAGAACGAGCGGGAGGAGGAGGCATGACGGTAGGACCAGGATCATTGTCTGGTCTGGAATCATCGGGAGATGGAGAAGGCGGAAGAACAGGAGGCTGTGGAGGGTCACTCGAGATAGAATATGTAGAATCATCACTAGGAAAAAGATCAACATTGGGGTTAGTAAACAAAGGTGACTGAGTAGTAGGAATGGACTCAAATGATGAGAATCGAGAAAACATGTGGTTCTCCCAGAAGACAACATGACGAGATATACGAATACGTTTAGAGAGAGGATCCCAACAACGATAACCCTTGTGTTCAGTGCCATAACCAAGGAAACAACACATGCGAGCCCGAGGTTCAAGTTTACTACGTTCATGAGGATGAAGAAGAACAAAACATACAGAACCGAAAACTCGAAGAGAACTATAATCTGGGGAGGTATGATAAAGATGCTCAAAGGGAGTAACATTACCAAGAACATAAGAAGGGAGTCTATTGATAACATGAACAACAGTAAGAACAGCTTTACCCCAAGTACGCTCAGGACACGAAGAAGAAAGGAGCATTGCACGGACGGAGTCAAGAATGTGACGGTGTTTGCGTTTAGCTCTACCATTTTGTTGAGATGTACCAGGACAAAAAAACTCAGACAAAGTACCCTGTTCTGCAAGAAAGGCTAAGAGTTTGGAATCACGGTATTTTATAGCATTATCACGTCGGAAAACCTTAATGACCTTGGAAAACTGAGTTTTAATCATAGTAGCAAAGTTGATATAGATCTGAGGTAACTCATGGTGATTAGTCATCAAATAAACCCAAGTAAAACGGGAATAATCATCAATGAAAACAACAAAGTATCGAGCTCCACCCATAGAGGCAGTGGGAGCGGGGCCCCAAACATCAGAGTGAATGAGATCAAAAGGAGAGCAAGCAAGAGATGAATTATTGTGAAAAGATAAAGCAGGTTGTTTGGCAGTTTGGCAAGAAATGCAATCAAAAAATTCATTTGGAACCTAACCTAAAACACCCCGAGACACAAGAGGACGCAGTTTTCCTAAGGAGGTGTGGGCAAGACACTGATGCCATAAGTGGAGGGTAGAGGGAGAAGAAGCAGCACAGAGATTTGGTACAGGAGGAATATGAAGATTCTCGAGTTCAAACAACCTTCCGACCTTACGCCTAGTCCCGATGATTTGTCCCATCCGAGGATCCTGTACATGACAACCAGAAACAGAAAAAGTGACTTCAAAACCTAGATCAACAAGTTGACCAACAGAAATAAGATTGAAGTTTAATTTGGGAATATAATAAGTATCAGGAAGATTAAGAGTTGACTGGGATATAGAACCCTTGTGTGTTGCGTGTAAGAGGGAGTCATTTGCAGTATTGACAGAAGGTCCATTTGTAGTGGTAGACATGGACGAGAAAATATTACGCAACAGAGACATGTGATTAAAGCAACCCGAGTCAAAGTACCATTTAGAATTACCTGGAGGGGTGGAAAAAGCAGCAGGGGTATTACCAGAAACAGAGAGAAGACGCTGAAGAAGAGATGCAATATCAGAAAAAGAGACAGGAGACGAGTTGAGTGGATTAAGACGTGGTGGGCGAGTAGGACAAGCAGTAATTAAATGTCCCGAGAGCTTGCAGTAACGGCAGAACAGCTGTGAACAATGGTAGCTAATATGACCTTTCTGGTGGCATGTGCGACATTCAACAGAAGGACAGTCGGGGAAGAGGTGCCCAGAACAGTTACAGTTTCGACAGAATTTACCCTTTTTGTCGGTGGTAGCAAAAATATCTGGCTTTTCCATGATAGTAGTCACAAAAATCAAAGAGAAGAGAGAAAACGACAATTTCGAAGTAGAAAATGAGAAATCGGAGTGCAGAATCGGAAAGAGTTCACCAAAAAATCTGAGGAAGGGTCCCGCTTATTCGCCACGTCAGCGCCACGTCAGCGACACGATGACACGTGGCAGCGCCAGAGAGGAGTGACAGAACAATTAATATACAGATATACTAGACGATACTAATTAATCTAAATTGATTCTAATGATTCTCTAACAGAAATGATTAATTAAGGGCCATGATTGGTAACATGTATTTGATTGGTTCCAATGCCAAAACCAAAACCCATCACCATCCCAAATCCCATTCCCATTCAATTACCATTTTCCCCAACTCCAGTGTCACCATATTCATCGCCATTGTATCCTCCTCCCATCACATCCATGCCTGACCTTGCACCATAACCGCTACCATGACCTCGCGATTAGGGGTGGCAATAATTAGGATAGGATAAGATTTGAATCCAATCTAACTCTACTTGTGGATTAAAATTTGTATATAAATTCAACTTTATTCTATTCATGAGTTGAGAATATCCCAATTCTAATTTTAGCTGTTCTTAACTTACAGATACTCGACTCTATTCGCAGATTATAAAAAAGATATAACATTATTATATATTTTGATGATTATTTAAAATATATTTTTATATAAGTATATATACATATATAGAGTGCAGGTTGATCGGATAAAATTGAGACTCAACTCGTACCCTATCCGACCCGCACAAAAACCCTACTCGCACCTTACCCTATCCGCTGCGGATTGAGTTAGCAACTCTACCTGATCAGATAGGGTCGGATTGGATATCCGCGGATAAAATACATATTGCCACCCTTATTTGCAACGGATATCCATGCCATAAACCTCTCAATTAGAAATAAAAGGTTAAAAATTTTATCATTTTTATCCGATCTAAACACATGCAACAGCAACTACTGAAGCACTTTGCGATTTCTTCTTTTCTGATTTTTCCGTTTTTCCTGCTTGTAGAATTATGATTGGAATAGGATTGGGGGGATTTAGGATATTTTTCTAGATTTAATGCGATGGATTTTTTGAATGTTAATTGGTTGGATAAAAATTGCATCTTAATGAATAAGATTGTGTTAGAGAGATGTAGAAATTTAGTTTGGATGAAACTCAAACTGAATTTGAGAATAGAATTAATGATTATAAAAAAAGAGAATAATAGTGTATTATGTATGTTATTCACGGACTTATTAAGAAAATGGAATTCATTTATGATATTTTGGTATTGTATAGACCTTTTTTATTATCTAGCATCGCCCAAAAGGGAGAAGACTGAAAATGAAAGCTGTCTTGCTATTACTTAAAGCCATTATAATTGTACTGATTATAATATTATGTGTATTTTAAGAATTCAGTGTTTAGAAGGAAGCTAAATAAATATGTGAAAGACAATAGAATATATATATATATATATATGGTGATTACGTTCAAATAAAAGTCATTGATTCATTTAAGTAGCTAGTTAAATATATGAAAAATTGAAAATGTTTGTACAAATAATACTTATTAATACAAAATTTTCAATGATTTAGAATTTAGCCATATCGTTTTGCCCTCACGCCAATTATTATAGGGTTAATATAGTAGGACAGAAGCATGTACGAGTTTATAGGCTTGGCTAAGGAATCTTTTTCTATATTGTATGTACGTTCTAATTTATTGCATGGGATATATTTTTCATTATCTAACTATACATCATCATAAATACTATTTATAAACCGAAATCAGTCCATAATAAATATACGTATACTTAACTTATTTTTAGTATATATTTTATATTTTAATATATATTCTATTTTAATAATTAATTTTAGTATATATTTTTTTGGTTATCTAGCATCTTCCAATTTAATAGGATAATAACTAATTCGTCACATATATGAGTTTTATTTAAGATTCTATTACTGGCCAATGAATTGTTATATGTGGAATTTGAACTTCTGACACTTACTTAAACGAACAAATGAATTAATCATTCTACCAACCCATATTGATTGACTTGAGTATATATATACTTAGAGCCCGTTTGAGAAGTTTCAAAAGTAACTCTTTTTGAGCTTTTGACTTATGAAAAGTAGTAGTATTAATATCTGGTGTAATTTTCAAAACTAAATTGCGGTTTTCTAAGAAGCTATATAGGAACTTATAGAGAAGTTAAAAAAAACGACTTCTCTCATAATACTATTACTTTTTATCACATTTCTATAAAATAAACACTTTTAAAATTAAAAATCTAAACACAAAATAACTTATTTATAAACTACTTTTAATATAGTCATTTATTGTTTAAGCTATTTTTCAAAAATAGCTTAATTAAATTTTTTTCCAATCTAAGCCTAAAATATAGTTGATACATGATTAACAAAAAACCATAATTTGGGCCATAAAGCCCAATATCTTAAACCTGCTACACCTGCAATTTTGGCCCAATAACCGCAACGGCTAGTAATTATAAAACCGCTAGTTTTCCATTTCCAATTTTTTTTCTCTCTTCTTTTCACTTTTTCTTTCTTTTCTTCTATTATTCTTCTTCACTTTCCATCATTACAGCAATCATCATTGCTCATTGCTAGCATTTCTTTTTTTTTTTTTTCCTTTTTCCTTTTTCACTCTTAAATCCACACACATTTTTCTCATTCCCTTTTCATCCCTTCAAGCAGATTATTCTGTGATACATTACAGAATCTAGTTCTGGCCTTAAAAAAAAATTAGCAATTTTTTTAGGATCATCTAGGATGCGTTTGTTTATAGAGACAGGATATTAAGACAAGGACACAGAGACACAAAATTGTGTTTAACAGAGTAGATATGGACAGAAACAATGTATTCAGAGACATTGAATTAATGTATTTTGTGTTCATCCTGACGAAAAGGACACGAAGATACTAAAAAAGGACACAATTTATTTTTTTTTTTTTATTATTTTTGTTAATTTTTTATAATTATATTTTTTATTATTATATTTTTTATCTCAAATTTTTTAATGAAAAAATGAGAATAAATTGAAATTTTATAATTTGTTCTAATTTATCACCAAATAGAATACAAAAACACAAAATTTTGTGTTTCTGTCCATCAGTGTCTTTGTCTTGTCCTATCCTATTCTCAGTATATTGTCATATCCTATTCTTCGAAACAAACACAGCTCTAGTATACAGATCAAATTTCATATAAATTTATAAATAATTTCTCTAGTTGCATCTCTTTTTAACACATGTTGCGGTTTGGCAGAGTAGTGCATGGAATTAAGAGAAGGTGGGCGCTCATGGGAATGGTTGAGCCCAGCTAGATTGCACAACAGCTTCAAGGATTGGACCTTTTTGGTTGTATAGAGTGCTTCTCATATAAAAAATGGAGGGTAAAAAACTCAAGTAAGCCAAAGGGAATAAAATATTACATAAATTCGCTAAACCAAAATTTGCTTCATGAATTTACCAGTGCACATTTATATGTAGTTCGAACCAGCTTGATTTGAAAACTCTATTTTTACATAATTCGAACCAGCTTAGTTCGAATTATACACAAACACACGCACACACTAATTCGAACCAGCTTGGTTCGAATTATACACTTATTAACAAAATTAATAATTTAAAAATTAAATAAATATATATTTTATTTTATACATTAAAAAAAAAGCTAACAAAATATTTAATTACGAGACTTCTTTAAAATATTAATGAGCTATCGATTCGAATTCCATACAATACTCTTTTGTCCATTTTTAATAACTCATGAATATTTTTTAATAAATTGTTCTAATAAATTTATTTAAATTATACTACAAAAAATATTTGATCCTGTGCAAAACAATTTAAAAAAATGGCTTAAAAAATATTAGGAGTACTATAAAAATTTGTAACGTTCTAATAACTTAGGTAAATACATGCATGTACTCAAATTTTAAATAAAATACTCTACATAGTCAATAATAATTTAGAAATAAAAGAAAATATTTTATTCCATATAAAACAATTAAAAAAATATTTTATTCTATACAAAATAATTTTAAAAAAATGGCTTAAAAGATGTTATGAGTACTATAAAAGTTTGTAATATTCTAGTGATTTAGGTAAATACATGATAAAAATATTTTTTCTTTAATTTCTAAATTATTATTGACTATGTAGAGTATTTCTTTAATGTTCTAAGTCATTAGAACGTTACAAGTTTTTATAGTACTCTTAACATTTTTTAAGCCATTTTTTAAAAATTATTTTGCATAAGATCAAATATTTTTTGTAGTATAATTTAAATAAATTTATTAAAAAATATTCATGAGCTATTAAAAATGGACAAAAGAGTATTGTATGGAATTCGAATTGATAGCTCATTAATATTTCAAAGAAGTCTCGTAATTAAATATTTTGTTAGCTTTTTTTAATGTATAAAATAAAATATATTTTTTTTTAATTTTTTAATAAGTGTATAATTCGAACCAAGTTGGTTCGAATTAATGTGTGCGTGTGTTTGTGTATAATTGGATGAAACAGGTTAGATAGAGTCTTCAGCAATTTCTCATCTTCGCACCATGCCCAATTACCAACAGAAGGAGGAGCATCTCCCTAGAAGAAAACCCTAGGTTTCTCCATCGAGACTGCCGCCGGAATTCTCAGTTGCATGGGAGCTCCAGCCTCGCGCCTCCATAGCCAATCGCGAGCGTCATGGCCGAAGTGGTGGAGTCTCGTGTTCTATAACTCATAATCCTGTTTCGTCGTTCTTCTCCGGCTCTGCTCCTGTCCTCTCTCGTCGTGGTCGCATTATTCATGTTTAAGGAGAATTTTACACTTCATCGCATACTAGTTCATAGTGACAATTTATTTTGTGAAAAATTTAAAGTCAAACTCATTTTACAGTGGCATACTAATTACAGTGGCATAGTTATTTTCGCCTAATATTTTAATAGAACATTACTGTCATTGTCTGACTGTTCGGAGTAGAAAAGGTTACAAAGAGTAGAGTGTTCTCAAATTGAAGTTTTTTTTTCTTTGTTTTATGATGTTTTAAAATTTATGAAAAAAAAATTCTCATTTTTTATATGTTAAGATCCTGTCTTGTCTTACTATTTCATACAAATGATGTCTCTTGTCAATTATATTTTATTTAAAATAATTGATTTATATAAAATAT
>NC_029788.2:10754014-10755793 GCF_000816755.2 Arachis ipaensis
GTCTTCCGTCTTGTTTTTTTTCTAGATGTTCCTAAGTTGAGTCTTAAATAGACAATGCAAAACTAAATCGAATTAGGGTGGTTTGATTTATAATGTAGACTAATCTTAGTAAATTAAATTGGAATAATTTGATTTATTATTATAAATCGAATTGAGCTATTTCAATTTTTCATAACTAAAATTCTAGATTTTTAAAAGTAAAGTACTATCTTTTTTACATGATTAGATTGAATTGACTTAATTCGATTTACATATATTCGAACTTTTAAGTATAAAAGATATTTGTATGATTTCATTTATGTGTATATGTGCAAATTGAACTTAGCTTATACAATTTACAAAAATTCAAATAGGACATACGTTAATCAAACTCTAATAAAAGAGATATGTATAATTTTATTTAAATTCCAATTATTTGTTAAGATAAATTATCTTTTATGTTTTATATGCACGTAACTTTTTTTTAAACACACGTAATCTTTGTGATGGATTTAGAATTTTACTTCAAAGTTATTAAATTTTTTTTAATAAAATTAAAATAAACTTCATAACAAAAAATTTTAAAACTAAATATATTATTTTATCTTTATCAAGTATCAATGTCCTGTTTTATCTCATTATAAAATTAATATCATAAAAAATTGTTAAATTAAAAGATTTATCCTCTCAAAAAATATGTAGTTCCATTCCAACTTAATTCAATTATCAATTTTTGATTTTTTTTTCATTTGTAAATTCAATTATATTACACATATAATACAAACAACAACAACATCACTTTATTCTACTAGGTGGAATCGACTACAGAGATCAAATGACACCATTAAACTTTATCATGTCTAAAGAGAGATCATTTACATGTGAATCTCATTTGACAATTTTATGGATAATCTTCCTAGATATTCCTCTATCTTTCACCTTTTGTTCATCTTTTATATAATAAAATAAAAAAATCATATATAAAAATATATTTAATCTATTACAAACCCTTTTTTATTCTTTTTCTGGTGAAAATCCTTCCTATTTTTAGGTTTTATTTTTTCACCTAATTTTATTAATAAATAACTCCTTCACTGCATTCCACATGCATAAATACTAAGAAAAAGTTAAATTGCCTAATCTATTTCGGACCAGTTTTACTTCCTTTAAAAAGAATACATTAATTTTTTTTTTTTTTGGTTGTCCACAATATTTCCCAACTCATCAGGCTAAAGAATACATCATTGATGTTTGAATTCACCTTTAAAAAGAGAGGCCCAGTCCAATAGCATTAAGGCCCATACACATCTTAACGGTAGAATTCACCTTTCTTTTTTCCCGGGAAAATCCTTGCTGGGAAAATTATCCCGTTTTTCTTCTTTTTTTTCTCAGAATGATGTTTGAAAGAAGCTCTCCTGCGAGGTGCTTTGTGACGCCACCGCAGCCACAGCCGTCGTGGACAACAAGGCATTCTTCTTCTTCTTCGAGTTCTCCGAACATGGCACTGTCAGAGTCAGAGAGTAAAACATCACCATTACCATCAGTAGCAGCATCTTCTTATCCTCATAACAAAGATGATCTTTTTCACGTGATTCACAAGGTCCCTGCTGGGGACTCACCTTACGTGAAGGCTAAGCAAGTTCAGGTAAATTGACAGGGTTTTTTTTTTTATTTTTAATTTTTTTTAAGTTTCATTTCCCGTTTTCTTTCTTTATTGAATTTGGTACTTTTTTCCTTTGGTTTTATTCATTTGAATATCAATGTTTTTTGCTAGAGTCCATTGGTTGCTTGGCGTTGAAG
>NC_029788.2:10755846-10784409 GCF_000816755.2 Arachis ipaensis
ATTAGAGCTAAGGAATACTTGCAATTGGGGACAGAAGAAGGCATTAAAAATGATTACCTAGGGTCAATAAGTTTGATTGGAAGAATGCTAATGAAGTGTTTGATGATTTGTTTCTATCAGTTAATTTTGTTTCAAGGGGTTTCTGAGATAAAAATGAGTTATAATCCTTGATTTGCAGTTGGTGGATAAGGATCCAGCTAGATCAATTTCCATGTTTTGGGCAGCAATCAATGCTGGAGATCGTGTCGAAAGTGCCTTGAAGGACATGGCCTTAGTTATGAAGCAGCTGAATAGGTCTGATGAGGCAATTGAAGCTATTAAATCGTTTCGCCATCTCTGCCTTCCTGAATCCCAAGAATCTCTTGATAACATCCTGGTTGAACTCTACAAGGTAAATCAGAACTCTTCCCCCTTTCTTTTTTGGGTGCTTTTATTATTCATTGTCTGAAGCTAATATTCTACTGGATAAAATGTCAATGCAAGCATTTCTTGGAAGAACCACACATGTCTTATAATGGATATGCTTTTGTTAAATAACTCTTTGGATGCTTCTCTTAACTGATGAATACGCATTTCTTGGAATTACCATATACTTTTCCTTCTTGTTTAGTTCTGTGCATAATTTGGACACAGGCATAAAGCAATATGGCGAATTCTTTTCAGACCAATATGTTGTAAGCTAACATTTGTGTTGGATGAATTTCTCTGCATCTTGCATTTAATAGATTTGGTTATGTTGGTACAGAGGTCAGGGAGAGTTGATGAAGAGATTGCCATGCTCCATCACAAGTTGAAGCAAATTGAAGATGGTATCACTTTTGTGGGAAGGTCAACAAAACAGGCAAGATCTCAGGGGAGGAAGATCCAAATAACTGCAGAGCAAGAGATATCAAGGTGCATTTTGTTTTCAAACATGCTGTTTCTTCATTTTGTTTATGTAATTTATAGAGGCCTTACACCTGACTATGAATCTCTCTTAATGTAGGATACTAGGGAACTTGGCCTGGGCTTACTTGCAGAGAGGTGACTATAAGATTGCCGAAGAACATTATCGGTTAGCTCTTAAAGATGGACTTGAAACTGCCTTTATACTCTTTTTTTTTTCCTTTGAAGATAAAAGAAATGATTTCCATATTTGTTTCTGCAGAAAAGCACTGTCTTTTGAGGTTGACAGGAACAAGCAATGCAACTTGGCAATCTGTTTGATGCAGATGAACAAGATTACAGAAGCAAAATTTCTGCTTCAGGCAGTGACAACTGCCACAAAAAACAGGAAGATGGATGATTCTTTCGTCAAATCATACGAACGTGCCACACAAATGCTGAGTGAGATGGGGTCTTTGTCGTCATCAGCAAGGAATGTATCACAGTGTTCTCCACAAAATGGTCCTGTTGATGAACCGAAGAAGGCTCCAAATATCGGAAACTTGGGTGGGAGGAATTGGGAAGTGGCTGAATGTAAGACAGAAAATTGGTCTTCAACATCTGAGGTGGAGGCATCTAATGCCAGGAGGAGGTTGTATGAGTCTCCACCAGATCCTGCAAAAAGAGACCAAAAGGTCCCTTACAATAAGCCGAAAAGATGTTCGTGGGGATTCAGTAATAATGGATATCAAAGGGAGACTTGGGGAGATTTCCATTCAGATCATAGATCTTCATTTGGTAGTCCAAATGATTTGTCTGCACCTCCCAATGGAAAGTGGAGAGCAGGGACATTGGATAATCCTCCTGCAGATGGCAGTAACCAGAGATCTAAACCATCAGAATCGCCTCTCGTGGGTTTGAATGGCGATTTGGCAAATGTCACAGGCAAAAGTCAGGATTCTGAAATCTCTTCTGCTGCTGAGAAATCTGTTACAAATGTAAAAACCATAGAGAAGAAGAGCTGGGCCGACATAGCCGAAGAAGAAGAAAATGAAGAGCAAGATGATTTATTCAGTGGAGCATATGCAAATTATGGTGGTAAGGATAGTGGAGAGGTCAATGATGAGAATGCTAACTCAAACATTCTCTGTCAACAACAACCACCTGGGAATGGCATGTTGTCAAGGAATCCAACCGTGAGGCGGTCTTTGTGTTTCAATCCTGAACAAAGACCAGAATCAGCAAGCAAGACTTCAGCTTCGGCTTCAAACTCGGAAAGCCGAAGAATGCCTGCAATTCAAAGTGATTCTTCATTTACAAGGAGAAACAGATTGCAGGTTTTTCAGGACATCACTCTTCAGCCAGAAACCCCATGAGAGGCCATGAATTGAAACCAAAACTTTAAAATTTATTTCCATGGATAGAGGATTGTCAATATTTTGCATTGGTTTTGAGGCATTGTCCTATGATTGATTAGTTTAGCCTATTCTTTCATTTGTAACTAACAACCACCTTTGTATATAGATACTCATATATCCTTGTAACTCTAAAAAGTTACATCAGTTATCTAGAATCTGGAGGGAGTCACAATTTCTGCTACACAGTTGCGTTGAGTTTTGAAACAGTTAATAACTTTTGAATATGCTGTAACCTGAAAGGAACAATTCAACCTTGAGAAAGATGACACTGTCATTTATGCATACTTCATAGTACATAGTATCTTAGTATTTCCGTTTAAAAAGCAAACCTATTTATTCACCTGAATTCAGAGATCTGTAACTTCAGGTTACCACAATAATATTAGTATTTCAGTGACTGATATGTGGTGTCAATATATTAGTCAATTAGACAATTATAAACTAATATGAATTACTAAATTATTTATTGAAAAATTGTTGCGTATGTTTACATTACAAATACAATTATAAACTAATAATTATTTCTTTTTTTTTTTTTTTCGGTTCAACATCTGAGGTGGAGGCATCTAATGCCAGGAGGAGGTTGTATAAGTCTCCACCAGATCCTGCAAAAAGAGACCAAAAGGTTCCTTTCAATAAGCCGAAAAGATGTTCGTGGGGATTCAGTAATAATGGATATCAAAGGGAGACTTGGGGAGATGTCTATTCAGATCATAGATCTTCATTTGGTAGTCCAAATGATTTGTCTGCACCTCTCAATGGAAAGTGGAGAGCAGGGACATTGGATAGTCCTCCTGCAGATGGCAGTAACCAGAGATCTAAACCATCAGAATCGCCTCTCGTGGGTTTGAATGGCAATTTGGCAAATGTCACAGGCAAAAGTCAGGATTCTGAAATCTCTTCTGCTGCTAAGAAATCTGTTACAAATGTAAAAACCATAGAGAGGAAGAGCTGGGCCGACATAGCCGAAGAAGAAGAAAATGAAGAGCAAGATGATTTATTCGGTGGAGCATATGCAAATTATGGTGGTAAGGATAGTGGAGAGGTCAATGATGAGAATGCTAACTCAAACATTCTCTGTCAACAACAACCACCTGGGAATGGCATGTTGTCAAGGATGTCAAGGATGAGGCGGTCTTTGTGTTTCAATCCTGAACAAAGACCAGAATCAGCAAGCAAGACTTCAGCTTCGGCTTCAAACTCGGAAAGCCGAAGAATGCCTGCAATTCAAAGTGATTCTTCATCTTACAAAAAGTTACAGACGCAAAATGACAAAAGAAAATAAATAAATAAAATAAAACAAAATTGCGTGTGATTCTCAGAACCCAGAGTCACATGAAACGAAGGCTCGGACTAACTTTCTCAGCCGCAAACCCAAACTCACAGAGAGTGGTGTTCCACCAAACCCAAACCCAAGCTATCACTGATGATGATGATGAAGATATACATACACACTGCGATTTCAGCTTCCACCAACTGGAATTGCTCTTTGATTCGACCACACCGTAACAACACCCTTAGACCGTTCAATTTTGCTCCCTCTTCTTCACTCTCTACGGATACTTTTTCAAGTAACCGCATAACTTGCTCCTCCAATTCCCATTCCATCAAGACCTATCGCTTGTCGCAGCTCACAAACGATGAGGTTCTCGGACTCAAGACCCGGCCCCGCATCGATTTCTCCTCCATTTTCAGCATGGTGGGTATTGGGTTTGCCCCACATTTGGTTTTTTGGTCACTCTTTTCAAATGGGGTTTGGCTTTTTGCCCTAAAGTTCCATTTTTTATTTTTGCAGGTTAACCCCATTGTTCATGATGTTCAGAGAAGAGGGGATGCTGCAGTTAAAGAGTGAGTTTGGTGCTTCTTAAACTTTTTGTTTTACTGATCAGAAAAGGAAGTCTTTGTTTTATGTTATTTAATTTTGATTTGAAGTTTTGGATTTTTGTGTGTGCATTTTGAAACCTTCTTTTGAGTGTTATGTTTGTGGTTTTGTAGATATACTTCAAGGTTTGACAAAGTTGAATTGGATAGATTGGTTGAAGTTGTGCCTGAGCTCCCAGACCCTGTGGTGTGTTGCATTTTTGGGACCTTACTATGATACTCTTGTTGCAAGTTCCATTTTAGTGGACATGTGATGCTGGTTTTGATGCTAACACATCTTTGTTTTTTTGTCTTTTGTAGCTTGATCCTCATATTAAGGAAGCTTTTGATGTTGCCTATGGCAATATATATGCGTTTCATGCTGCTCAGAAGTCACCTGAGAGAAGCGTTGAGAACATGAAAGTATGTCAATGCTGATTCTGTGCTTCTGACTTACCTTGGGCAAATTCTTACTATGGCTATGTACAATTTGTGGCATAGTTTGGTTTTGTGAAATTACATGTTAAGTAGCTTCATGTACATTTAGGAGTAATAGTAAATAGCGCTAGATAGATCAATTGGATAGAATACTTTTGATGAATCCTTTTCCTTGATTAGTGTCTTGCATTCAATCTTTTAAGCAAAAATTACTATTTCACCGTTTAGTTAGTTTTTGTGTTTATCAGTATATCCAATTCTAACAAAATTACTAATTCATGATAGATATGATGAAACTCATCCCCTAATTGGTCTAAATGCTTGAACTTCACATCCCTATTGTATTAGTTGAATGTCTTGGTTTGTCTTATTTTGTGGCAATGAATACATGGTGACCATAACTCATGATGATATGTCAGAAGTAATTTATTCATATTTAAGCAGCAAAGCAGATACTAAATAGACATCGTAATCTGGTGATATAACAGTACTTAAATGTGCCCATTTTCTTGAAAAAAAAAAAGAAAGAGAAAAAAAAGGAATCTAAGTACTTTGGAGTTGATATTTTTTTCCACAATCTTTGACACTCTACTTGTGGTGATACTCTTGTAGGTTGAAAAGATCTTTGGCCCTGGAAACCAATATGTCACAGCTGCAAAAATGATACTTCAAGTAAGCAATTAAAAAAAAAAATCTCTGAATCTGCATCTGCTATTGTGTTTCATACTTTCAATCATAGAGCTTTTTTCTTCTCTCGTTTAATTTCAAAATCTTCTGCAGAACAGTGAGGCCATGGTTTCAATTGACATGCCAGCTGGTCCATCTGAAGTTTTGGTCATTGCAGATAAGCATGCAATCCCTTCTCATGTTGCTGCTGATTTGCTTTCCCAGGTTCAATGAGTTTTTCAATATGCTTGTATTTCCAGATCTCTTGTGCTTTCTTTCTACATGACTCATTTCCTATGCACATGATTTATGATTTCCAGGCTGAGCATGGACCTGATAGTCAGGTTGTTCTTGTGACAGCTGGAGATGGTGTGGATCTGAACTCAATACAAGAGGAACTCAGCAAGCAGTGCAACAGTCTTCCAAGAGGAGAGTTTGCCTCTAAAGCTCTTAGCCACAGTTTTATCGTGCATGCACGTGACATGCTTGAGGTAAGTTTTTCTTTCTGTATAAGGATGATAATAACTGAACATTAGATAAAGAGAAAAAACATTTTCTCTGGAATCAGTAAAATTACCCAAACAGGTACCTGCTGCGACTACACACAGACGGGGAGTTAAACGAAGATCCACAAAACTTTCACGAAAATGCAGACCTTCCCCATGAATAAAAGGAGATGGAGATGGTGATAGAGGTATCCGTGAATAAAACTATAAGTGTATAATGTACATTGCAATTTTATTTCACTCTTCATTGAAAATCACTCTTCACCATAGCATTGATCTTCAAATATTTGAGTATTTGACCCATTCCCATGACCTGGTTACATAACATGGCCAAAATGGCATCTAGATGGACATTGACTCATTGACTCATTGCAAATTAGAAACGGGACCTTCCAAGTCTCGAGTCTCGACTACTTTACACACCTGTCCCTAAGTCTTGATTGGTGGCTGAATGATATTCTTACATTTCTTTTCATATACTTATTCTACATGCTACCACTCTTCAAACTTGTGTCTATGTTTCCTGAGAAGGGTAGATAAGAATACACCATAGTAAAGTGAAAGAGTGGAGAGGGTCCATCTACTTGGTTTCCACATGGCAGAAGTTGGTGAAAGAAAGAAACTGTCACATGGCCCCCTCTCGTGCTTCTTCTGTGGACATGGAATTACAAAAGAAGAACCGGTGCAATCAGCAGTATCCGATGAGGACGGAATCACAACAAGATCAAGCAGGACTTCGACGGCGGCAGCCGTGGATCACAACCTTCTTGGAAAGATCGCAGATGCATTTAAGGAGCTTGCAGAGGTTGTGGCAGCCGCCTCCAATAATGCAGAGGAGGCGGTGGAGGTTGCTGCTTTCGCCCGGGCATGTTCTTTCGTGGCTCCTCTTTTCGGTTTGGTTGGCTTCCATTTCAAGTTCATTGAGATGGATTATGTTACCAAGGTATTATTATTGTCATTACTTATTACTAATAAGTCTAGTTTTCATGCATATAGTGTAATAATGGAAAACCATATATGTGTACAACTTGAATTAGGTGAATGATCTAATGGAGGCATCCAAGTCATTCAAGACATTGGAATCAATGGTTGATGAGGATGTGAAAACCAATACGGTGAGAAAACAAGGTAGCCACTCGAGGAATCTATTGAAAATAAAACGTGGCCTTGACTTTCTCAGACTACTCTTCCACCAAATTCTACTTACAGAGTACGTACATACATACATACATACTCCTTTGCAATGCATGTGTTAGTTTTTCTGTCATGATAGTGGAGAATGGAGATATTATTTTCTTTATAAAAAAATGATGATGGGTTGTGGAAATTGGTTTCCACTTTCCACGAACAAGATTGTAGATCCGTGATGGCGAGTATAATTGGTTTCCAGTTTCCACTTTCCACTTTCCACTTTTTCTTGCTTTCACACTTCCTGATGGGATGGGGATAGAGTAGCATTATTGTTCAGATCTTGGAACCTTTTGAAGCTATTGGTAGCAATAGGATATTAATATGTTATATAATATTATTATGCATCTTTCTTTCAAGAGAATTGGGTATAGATTGGTGACCAAACTTACTGTATTCTGTTACTGTTTAAACTTTAAACAGAATGTGAATGTAATGCTTGCCTTAGAGTGCTCATTGATGCTTTGTAAGATGATAATTACATGCATAATTCCTTTGAATAATTCCTCTAAATGTAGTTTTGGATTCGTATTTACTCGGAAATTTTCTACAGAAAATGACTAGTGGCAAACTATTCTTGCTGTACTTTACACAACATCATTGTTGGTGCATAACTGCATAATGTGTATATCTCCCAAATTCTCACCCAACCGAATAATGAGAAAACAGAACAAAGTGTGGAAGCAAAAGAATAACTGCAACATCAACTTATCAAAGAATAAGAAAACAACTAACTTCAAACTGAATAATTAGCAGGAGAAAGAATATAAGGAAGGGGAATATTTCATTTCAGTTTCGTAGCTTTACATTTTGCAGAGACTACAACAGCATCCTAGAACAATGTGCAAAAAGATATCCAGGGAAATGGATTCTAGATTTTCCCTATCATTATCGTTATTCTATACATGTAAGAAATGAAAATTCTATTTAAAAAGAGAAAATATTGGTTTGTCTTTGCCCCCCAAATTTTGTTTATCCTTGTATGAGCTTGGTATAGATACTATTATGAATCAAATTATCAGAATACATAATAGATTAATAACAGATACCTCTCGTCAACGAACTCCCCCGATGCAGGAAAACTTGATTTCATAAATCAACATGATGCAGCTATGATTTCTTGAACATGTAGCTACTGCACTTGAAGCAGTACATCTGATTTGATCACATTTCCATAATCATTTGGATTCTTTATGCCAGCAACGCAACTATGGATTTAGCAGCGTTATAGCCCTGTGGAAGCTAAAGTACAAAAGTTCTTGGCCTGATATGGACATAAAACAACTACTTTGTCTATTGTGTCATCTTAAAGGGCTGACAACCCATCCTGTAATGGGGTTCTGCCTGCGAAATCTCAACCTGTTATGCCCGCCGCTTTGCAACCGTTCAAGCACCGCATATGTGATTGAATCCGGTGTCAATCCTTGCTGCTTAAGTTTCGCATAAAGGTCCACTGCCTCAGCAGTTCTCCCGCACCTTTCAAGACAATCGAGTAAAATATTATATGTGACCAAGTTAGGATAGCATCCTACTGCAAGCATCTCATCAAACAATTTACGCGCCATGTCAACTTTATCCGTCTTGCCAAAACATTCAATCAGTGTACTATAAGTTACAACATCTGGATTCAATCCTTTCTCTTGCATTTCTCTAAACCTCATGTGAGCTTCATCAACATCCCCATTCTTTCCAAGGCAATTGATCAGAGAGTTATAGGTAACAACATCGGGCTTACAATTGCTACTCTCTAGTTCTTCAAACAATTTTACGGCAATGTCAACTTCCCCAGATCTACCAAAGCTGGAGATCAGAATATTGTATGTAAATATGTCTGGTGGAGGGCCATCTTGTTTCATCTTTTCAAAAAGATCATGAATATGTGATATTTGCTTCAACCTTCCCAGAGCAGTGAATACTGTATTATACATCATAGTATCAGTAGTTATACCCTTTTCATGAATTTTACCAAGAAGGTCTATAGCTTCTGTTGTCTTACCACCATTGCATAAACTCTCCACCATGGACATGTAAGCATCTCTATCACCCTTGTCATGATAGTTCCACATGTTGCAAAATAGTCTATGTGCTTCACTAGAATGACCCAGTTTGTTTAAAGTCCTTACAAAGTATGCGTATATCTTCTTATTAAGATACTTCTTTGATAACTCCACTATATCGTCAAGCTTATTAAGGCGTCCTTCAGCAACCAAAACATTCAAAAGCACACTGTATGTAAATTCATTAGGCTGACAATCATCCTCCACCATCTTTGAGAAAATTAGAATGAGCTTGTCAACCATTCGCCCCTTGGCAAGGGCCTCAATGATAGTATTATAAGCAATCAAATTAGGAATGCACCCTTTTTTTAACATGGCCTGAAAAAGTGCTAGAGACTCATCAGTTTTACCAGATTTACCCGTCATTCTGATCATAATGGTGTATGTAAACGCGTCAGGCTCACAATGCCGCCGCTTCATGTCCTCAAAAACTTCATATGCCTTATCCACCTGCCAAAATATTGCATCATATGCAATAACTGATAATCAGGATTAACGGAATCAACAATTGAACTTGTATTTTTCGAAAGTAACTCACAACATTTATACAACTTCCTTACTTGTTCAGTTGTTCATCTATCTATCCAGATTCATCGCTCCTAAAGCTTGCAGCTCAACAAACTCACAAAACTAGCAAAAACTCTATCCAAATCCTCACCAACCTACACTCCTATAACGGTAAACCCAACCACAACGAAAGAACTACACTTAGCGATCCGCAGAATCCAAATTTCGAACAATAACAAAACAAAATCAGAAGAATGCAAACCTTTCCATCTTTAGCCAAAGCATCCAAGAGCATGTTGTAACCAAAGATATCCAACTTGTAACCGCGCCTCTGCATCTCCAAATACACATCAAAGCCCTTAGACGAATCACGTGACCTCAAATACGCCTGAAGCAAGCACTTGTAGGTGTAGGCATTGAGCCTCAAATCCCACTTCTTCACCAACCCAACACACATCTCGAGATCCTGGCCAGTGCCGAAGAATCCAATGAGAATGTTAACGGTGGAGATTGAGCCACGTATGCCGAGGCGGTCCATGTCGCGGAGGAGGTCGCGGGCCATGTCGAAGCGTTCGGGGGAGGTGGAATTGGAGAGGATGAGGAGGAGGCGGTTGTAGGTGAAGGACTCGTGTCGGAAATTGGGGGAAAGAGAGGGGCAGAAGTGGAAGAATTTCCATGCAAGGGATGGGGATTTTAGGGATTTGAGGATCTCGGAGGCTTCGAGAGGGGTGAGGACGGTCGGGCATTGGGGTTGGAGGGACTGGAGGTAGTCGGAGAGGTCGGAGAATGGGTCTGAGAACGACGGCGTTTTGGGGTTTCGGCGGCGGCGACGAGAGAGCGACCGGTTGGGGAGGTGGAGGTGATCTTGGCGGTGTACTTTGTGGCAAAGTGGCGGCGCGTGGGGCGGAGTGGGTGGTGGCAGCGGTTTAGCTTCATGAGTGGGGTTCGGTTAGAATTTAGAAGAGAAGTTCAAAAGTGAAGCTCAATTAAGACCATTATTTCTGTTGAACAATTAAGACCCTTTTATTTAAAAAATATTATTTAAGCACAATACAATATGAGAATAAGAAAAATAACTCTTTCCTTTTTTTAAATAAGGGGTTATTAATGAAATTCATCCTAAAATATCACTCATTTTTAAATTGATTTTGAAAAGATTAAATTAGTCATAGTAATTTTTGAAAGATAATTTCGTCTATGTTACACTTGCAGTATATAATTAATTTTAAATTTGGATAAAACATGAGGGTTGTGTTAGACTTTCGACAGTCAACATAAAAACTTAGGTGAATCTTTCATGACATGGATCAAAGATATTATTGCGTTAAAGTTAGGTCGTTGCCTAAAAGTAACACGCCGTATGGTTCGCGTACAGTGTCAAATGAGCAAGAACCACTGCATCGATACCCGAGTGTAGTGTTAAATTAGCAAGTGTTCCCGCATTTTCGTGAACGGACGAGGATAAATAAGCTAGTTTATAAGGAAAAAGGTAAATGTAAAGGTCGGGGTGAGAGAAGGTTGAGATTTGGAACATGGAACAAAGGCACTCTAACAGGAAAATCTATAGAGGTGGTGAATACCACGACAAGGAGGAAGATTAACATTATGTACGTACAAGAAACAAATGGGTCGGGGCGAAGGCTAGAGTATCGTGGATAAGTAGTGGAAGAAAGACCTAGCGGATGTCAAGAAGGTGGGTGATCGGATCATCTCTATCAAACTTGTAGTGGAAGGAGGTACTTTTCATGTGATTAGCGCCTATCCACCGCAAGTGGGTTTGGACGAGTAACAGTTTTGGAAGAATCTAGAGAGTTTGGTTCAAGACATACCTTCAAGAGATAAGATTTTCTTAGGAGGACATTTAAATGGCCATGTTGGAAGAGAAAAGTGATTGGGTCACAGAGACCATGGTTTCGGAGTGGTCAATACCGAAGGTAAAATTATTTTGGACTTTTTTTCAACTTTTGACCTTTTCATCACAAATACATGTTTTAAAAATAGAGACGAATATCTTATAACCTATAGAAGTGGGGAGATTCTACTATGCTGAAACCATTTTCTTTCTTCACATGTTGAAGACATATGGAGAGGCTGCTGGAATGACACGCGTTGAGAGAGAAATCAAGGGAAAGCTAACTCTCTGCTTTGTAGTAGAACATGGGTCTCACATAATTTGTCGGTTACTTACCCAAGTGCTTATGATTATAACATTGGGTTAATTAAAGTGTTAATTTTTTTTAACTAATGTTAAAAGTTATTGCAAAAAACTATGATGGGTTATTTTACAAAAAAGAGAGACTTGGATTCAAGAGGACTAACAGGTTTGGGTTTAACCAAAAAAGACCTTACGCATTGTTTGGTTTAAAGGAAATTGAATGAAAAGAAAATGTAAGGATGGAAAGTGGATGGAAAATAGACTTTTTCTCTATTTGGATCAGGATAGAAAATTGGAAAGAAAACAAAAAAGTAGTAAGGAAGCCATCTAAAGCTTTTCTCATCGGACATGAGATGAAAACTGAGAGAAAAGTATAAACAATGGTTAAAATACAAATTTACCTTTCTTATCAACAATGATAAAAATACATTGATATATTATAATATTATTATTTATATATAATATAAGGAAAGGTATTAATGTAATTTTATTTGGTTATAATTTTCTCTTTTCTTACTTTTTCTTTTATTTAAACAAAAAAAAATTCTTCCTATTTTCTTTCCATCCATTTTCTCTTCATTCAAACAACATAAAAAAAATCAACTTTTCTTTTCATTTTCTTTCCTCTCATTTTCTTTCCTCTCATTTTTTATCTTCCATCCAAACAAGGCATATTATTACTAGGGTAAAGTACTAAATTGGTCTCCTAAGTTTGGGCGTAATTCTGTTTTGGTCTTTAAGGTTTAAAGTGTTCTATTTGAATCCAAAAAAGTTTCATTTAGCATCAATTTAGTCCCACAGTGATGTCAAAATTAAATAATTAACAAAATGTCCTACATAACAACAGTTCAAGAACAAAATCGATAATCTAGAGAACAAGTACAAGCTCCAAAGGCACAAAATCAACCATTGAAGCATCAATACATTTATTTATCATTTTCTTTAGTTTTATAGAAAATATTTTATTTATATTATAAAAAGAATAAATAAATGTATTGATGTATCAATGGTTGATTTTATGCCTCTGGAGCTTGTATTTATTCTCCAGATTATCGATTTTGTTCTTGTACTATTGTTATGTAGGATATTTTGTTAATTATTTAATTTTGACCTCACTGTGAGACTAAATTGATGTTAAACGAAACTTTTTTGGATTCAAATAAAACACTTTAAACCTTAAGGACCAAAATAGAATTACGTCCAAACCTAAGGAACCAATTTAGTACTACCCTTATTACCAAGAGTGGATTGTAAGACCACAAAAAAAAAAGGATTGGATTGGATTGACCAAAAACAAAAAATGAGGTATGTTTATCATGTTACAAAATATTTTGTTCAGCTGAAAAGCCTTAAATAAAAATGTCATAAATAAAAAGCCTATAAAAATGTGTAATTTAATAATTAAAGTTATGACCATATTTATTGGCAAGATAAAAGATAGTGATAATATAATTTTTGAATTGAAAATGAAGTGTTAAATTTTTTTTATGAAATTAAAGAGCATTTCTTAAAAATTAATTGTCAATAACAATCACCTTTATTTACTTGTAACGTACGGTACTTCTAGTTATTTTATTACTCATTTCCTTATCACTATATTTATAATTTTTATTTTTTCTAAATTGCAACTAACATAAATAAGTGAATGAAAATACAAATAAAAATAAGAAACATAAGTATGAGGAAAAAAAAGTAAAAATAGAAAGATTATAAAAATAAATTAAAATAAAAATACGAAGGCTATGAAAATAAATAATCATAAAATTAAATAATTAGTAAAAATTATTAATATACATAGTATGGCCTATAACAGAAACAATAATTATGGTATTAAATGTTTTTGTTCAATAATTTAAGTTTGCAAACAGTCTATTAGAGTAATGTGTCATAGAAGAGAGTCTCATGTCAATGTTACACATGTGAGATGAATAGTGTGAAGCAAATATTTTAGAATATAATTTTTTATTGTATTTATGAAAGACCAACAAAAATAATGAATAATGATATTCCTAGTTATGTTGTTCCCGAGACCGTTTTTTTCTTTTTTCCATTAAGACATTAAAAATCGAATTTTTTTCCCCAGGTTTTAGTTGGTAATTTTTTTGTGGTCAATCCAATCCAATTCTTTTTTTGTGGTCTTACAATCCACTCTTAGTAATAAGACTAAGGTTTTTTTGGTTAAACCCAAACCTGTTAGTCCTCTTGAATCCGAGTCACTCTTTTTTGTAAAATAACCCATCACAGCTTTTGCAATAACTTCTAACATTAGTTAAAAAAATTAACACTTTAATTAATTCAACGTTATAATCATAAGCACTTGGGTAAGTAACCGACAAATAAAGCTATATGGGACCCATGTTCTGCTACAAAGCAGAGAGTTAGCTTTTCCTTGGTTTCTCTCTCAATGCGTGTCATTCCAGCAGCCTCTCCATGTGTCTTCAGCATGTAAAGAAAGGAAATGACTTCAACATTGTAGAATCTTCCATAGAAGTGACATGATAAGTTCTCAAATCGACTTTTTCTTGTTGAGGAGAGTCGACCGAAAATTTTGCATTAATTGTAAAATTATTTCGGGAGAGAGTTTAACAATACAACATAGGATACTCGTCATAAATTTTCGTGTTGAGTAAAAGTTGAGAAAAAGACATCATACAAGGATCCAAGGACGAGGTGGTAGCGGATGAAAGGTGAAAAATAAAGAAGCTTACTAAGACCGATAGGAGAAGAGGCAAAGTGAAAAGGAGATTGAAGCACGGAGGAGATGTGGAGGGAGATGGCAGAAATTATTAGACGATTAACATAAAAAAGTTTTGGTAGATCTATAGAGATAGGACAAAGAGACAAGGAGTCATAGCAGTGAAATGCGAGTGTACAAGAAAAGATAAAGACAAAAACGGAGTGCTTTAAAGAGTGATCTTTGTGCCGCAATGCAGATAATTGGAAAAAATATAAGGTGGCTAAGAAAGAGACAAAAGTAGCTGTAAGTGAAGTAAGAATAAGAGCATATGAAGGTCTCTACCAGTCTTTAAGTACAAAAGAAGGAGAAAAATATATATAGAATCGTAAAGAGGCTGAAAGAAGAACGAGAAACTTGGAACAGATTAAGTGCATAAAGAATAAAGACAGAGATGTTTTAGCACAAGATGAGAGGATTAATGAAAGGTGGTAGAGTTACCTCTACGAGTTATTTAATGAAGGACTGAAGACTCTTTCGAGCCTTGGTTGGTTATGTAGAAGGGAAGAAAATGAAAACTTTGATTACTATCGAAGGATTCGAGACTTGGAGGTAAAAGAGGTTCTAAAGTGGATGCAAATGGCAAGGCAATAGGACCCGATAATATTCCAATTGAAGTTTGGAAGGGTCTTGGAGAGAAAGACATCAGTTGGTTAACCAAATTTTTTAATGAGATTTTAAGATAAAAGAAGATGCTAGATAAGTGGAGAAAGAACATTTTGGTACATATCTACAAGAATAAGAGAGATATAGAGGGATCAAGCTCATGAGCCATACCATGAAGTTATGGAAAATGGTGATAAAATGAAAGTTGAGACAAGAGACACAAGTAACAGAGAATTAATTTTGTTTTATGCTAGGAAGATCCATCACCGAAGCTACATACCTGTTAAAAAGGATGATGGAGATGTATAGTAATAATAAAAGGGATCTAAATATGGTATTTATTGATTTAGAAAAAATGTACGATAAGGTGCTATGAGAGGCTTATGGAAGGTTTTGGAAAGGAAGAGAGTAAGGATCACATATTGAAGATTGTGGTAGGCTTAGAGAAGGGGGTTGAATTTATGCCTTTATTTTAGTTGCTGTTACGACCCTTTTTAAACAAACTTTCAATTCTGATTCTGTTTGAACTCAGCAGCAGAAATTTATGAGACAATTTATTTTTGTCTCATGAATATCAGAAAACAGAACAGTGCAGAGAAGAGAAAAGCTAACACCAGCATATATCCTGATTCGGTTGCCTTGTGCTATACAACCTACGTCTAGTCTCCTCCACAACAATGGAGGAATTTCCACTATAGTTAACAGTATTACATACATCAATTCCACAGGATTGACCCAATCCTTCCACACTCAAGTTCTAACCTAACTTGACATTGGCTATGCTAATACCTAACTATTCACTCTTAGTGCTAACCCAACTAAGAAAGGGATACCTCACAGGTACAAGATACAAGACATAGACATACCTAAAGAAATCAGAAAATAACTCTAGGTTTTTCTCTCAAGTATTTCACTCAGCCTTTTTCTACTCATGGCTTTTACTTGAGTTTCCTCACAATGTCTTTTCTCACAAGAAATTACAGAAAGATAAGCATTGAAAAGTACATTACAATCAGTAAAACATGAAGGAGATTGACTTCATCAGCAGCCTCTTTGCTATGTGCAAAACCAGATTCGCAAACCTCAGCTTGAGTTCTTCAGTATTGGCCAAATGCTTCTTTGAAAGAAAGCATTATCCAAGTAGAGGAACCTCCTTTCAGAACACTACTCTCTAACTCAGGTTTTCTCTCCTTGCCTCTAAATGAGCAGAAAGTCTTCTTTTATCTCCTTGCATATTGCTAGGTTATTCTTCCAAGGTCAACACCTTGAGCCTTGAGCTTCACCAACCCACAGATTCACTTTTTCTCCTTAATCCCCAGAGTAGAAACTCTCCTTCTGACTTCCTCATCTTGACCGAAAGTCATTCAACAGCAACCACAAAAATCTTTCAATGGTTAACTTAATCTGAGCTATTGAGAAGCTACTTGGTCCCTAAGAATCACTTGTGACCGTAGATATACAGCAGATTAGGGCAGAAAATAACTTTTTCTTGAATGCTATTTTCGAACTTACAGAAAGTTTGGAAGAAGAGAAGAAGGTCTGATGCATGCAAGAGGAAATGGGTTACCTTTAACCTAAGCTTGATTTGGTTTGAGCTTGGTGATTTGACAACTGTCATTCAAGCTTAATCCTTCTCTCTCTTGCTTCTTTGGTGACTAGCTTAGGGAAGAAGCTCTTTCTCTCTTTCTTACTTTTTTGAGTTTCTGACCAACTCACAGAGGTGAACGTTGCTTTTGATTAAAGCACATTGAAGGAGTGAAGACTTCAATCTTGTATGAGAAGCTTTGTGGAATGGACACGGGTTTGGATCGGGTAGTGATATGCTTGGCCCGCTTTGATTTCTTTAGCTTTGATTCCTTGGGCTTCTGATATTTCTTTTAGCCCAAAATCCTTGCATTTTGCTTTTCATTTCATTTGGGCTATTGCATTTTAGCCTGCAACAATACATAATTAGTAATATTCAATTTATAATTACTTAACACAAATTATTTATTTTGCCCAAAAATAATGTTTGTCATCACAAATTAATTTGGTTAATTTCTTAACTCAACAATCTCCCCCTTGATGACAAACATAATCAAGCAATAACCAAAAGGAATTAAATTTTAGTAAAGTTAGAAAACTTCCCTTTGATATTACTTGCTTTAGTGTTGCTCCCCCTTTCCTTTTCAAGATTAGCTCCCCCTGGATTTATGCTTTCCTCTTTGTTTTTGTTTTACATTATACTTAAAAAGAGCACTATAGCGAGCTATACACATTTATCTTGACTAAGGGATATCAAATAAGCAACACCACATAATCAGCCAAGCTAATGTCAGTAGCAAAAGGATTCAGCATGTGAAATCAAGTTTTAATGCAGCAGTCAGACAAAAATCCTAAAAGAAATACTAGTGGCTGCAGCAATGCCAAAAAATTCCTAGGACACATTTGCCATCCTACTATTACTCCCCCTTTTGTCATCAAGGGCGGATAATAAGCATGATCAAAAAGGCATCAATACAAGTCCTGCAAGAAAAGAGTTAGATCACAGTCCAAAGTTCTAACTAAACTAACAAAAGTGCAGCAGCATTTAGAGTTATTACAGTCATCCAAAATGAAAAACAGTTCAACAGTGGCAAAAGAAACATAAGTTATGAGATAAAAAGAGAGCAGCAGCAGTTTTTCATGAGACAATTTCTAGGCATCAGAACCATTCCCCTCCGAATTAGCTTCCTCTTCAATATCAATGGCAGGGTCTTCATCCTCTTGAAGGTTATCGATAAAAGACATGAACACAACCACTTTATCCCTTGATTTCTTTAGGAAATTCTCATGCTTGCTGGCTAGCTTCCTTTGTTCCTTGCTCATGGCAATTAAGTGGTTTGATTGGGAGACAAACTCCTGAACAACATCTTTGACCACATTCAGCAGAGCAGATTTCTTCCCAGCAGATACGGATGTACCCTCATTGGAAAGAGAAGGAGAATCCTCAGGAACAAAGTCATCATCTTCATTATCTAAGACCACCCTTTCAGATCGAGTAGGTCCTTTGTTCTGTTTCACTGAACCACCCCCTTTTAGGTATGAATGTCTATTTTGATAATCCTCATTGGTCAAGTCAACACCAAAATACTCAAATATGCAAGTTAGAAACATGCCATAAGAAAGTGCTTTATCTTTTTCACTCCTAACAGAGTCAAACATATATCTAACCATCAAGTATGCAAAAGAAATTTCAGTTTTGGTGAGAAGGGCATATAAAACAAGAGTATCAGTGTAGGAAACCCTTTGATATGAGCCACTTTGAGGAAGAATAATGTGGTTCACCATTCGATGCAACTGAGCACGCTCATACCATAGGGCTTTATGAGTAGGTGTAATGCCATCTATTAAAGAAACATGTTCACAAATGTGAGCCAATGCATCATGATAAGAAATTCCAACACCTTCATCCCACTTAACCGAAGTGTAAGCACAAAGCCCAACATCAGTATACTTCAAAGCATCACTGATAGTTTCATTGTTTAAAACTATGTCTTGGCCCTTTACATATGAGTGAGCAGTGCCTTCATGATAAGTCATGTTGGCATAAAATTCTTTGACCAACAAGGGGTAAACAGGCTTTTTGATATCAAAAAGATGATTCCAGTCCAGAAAAATCAAGTTATCAACAAATGGAAAATTTTTTCTTTTCAAAGATGGCAAATCAGCTAGAAAAGATGGACACAGGGTATGATACTGGATAATCCCCTCATAAAAATCATTGTTCATGGCAGGTTTGAATCTATAAGGGTTATAGTTCGAATGAGAAGTCAAAAAGTGAGCTTTGTGATCAAAAGGGCCAATGTCTGGTTCTTTAACTGACTTAAGAGGAACTCGAGTTTTTCCTCTTTGAGAGCGTAATGGAACAGACCTAGACTTTGGTTGTGTGGGCTCAGGTGGAGGTTTAGGTGTGGCTGGTCGCTTCCCCTTGGATGAACTTGGCTTCGATGACCCTGGCTTGGATGGAGGTTCTTTTGTCTGTGGTGTCTTCTTGGCGGAAGGAGTTACCCTAGAAGGATTTTTGGTTCGTGCCATGGGATCACACCGAGGAGGAGAGGTAGGAGGAGAAGGAGATAGAGTGAAGGTTCGGTCGTGAGAGCGGGTTGAAGGCTTTGTGAGAGGCTTGAAGATTTTTTCACGAGGAGGCCTTTTAGCAATAGTTTTCTTCCTCATTTTGTGATATTTAGGCTTTTGAGGGAAGAGAAGCAGTAAAGAGAGTGGGAAGAAACTGAAGAGTTTGAGGAGAAGTTATGGAGGAAAGAGAGGGAGTGTTAGTAACTGTACCCAAAAGTGAATTTCCAAAACCATGCAACTGCATCACCTTTTGAAGTGACTTGAAAAGACATGACCTCATAAAAGAAAGATTTTATTTGATTTTAAAATAAAACTGGAAATTAATTTAAATTTTGAAAGACAACAAAATTAAACTAAAACCCTTTTTTTGGACTAAAAAAATAAATCCACTTGGAAACCTTTTGGGCCACGAAACATTAAATGAAAACCCTTTAAGAAAACTTAAACACACAAGCCATCATAATAACAAACAAACAAAAATACAACATTCATGTTGGGCCCATAGGTGGTTTGAATAAAGGAAACACATAGGGCTACCCGGATCTGACTTGAGGTTGGCCCAGATTAATTTTTCACTTGCAACAAATCCAAACTTCGCTGATTGAAGGGAAACGTTCATCTTCTGCCCAGAATTGTCTCATACCTGTTTATGAGACAAAAAAAAAAGCTCCAGCAAATTCATAAGCAATTATCAAATAAAGAATCATAACTCAAAATTCCTAGACTTGTCCTAAGCATACAGAATCTGTCCTCAGCTAATGGTTTTGTGAAAATATCTGCTAATTGCTCCTCTGATTTAACAAATTGAATACTAATATCCCCCTTTTTGACATGTTCTCTTATTGAGTGAAATTTCACTTCAATATGCTTAGTCCTAGAGTGCAAAACTGGATTTTTAGAAATATTAATGGCACTCATATTATCACACATCAAGGGAATATTTTCAGCATTTAATTTGTAATCGGCAAGCTGTGTTTTTAACCATAAAAGCTGAGAACAACAAGAAGAAGCAGCAATATACTCAGCCTCAGCAGTGGATAAGGCCACTGTTGGTTGCTTTTTACTTGACCAAACATTCAATGACTTTCCAAGGAAGCAACATAGGCCTGAAGTGCTCCTTCTATCAACTCTATCACCAGCAAAATCTGCATCACAATAACCAACTGCAGAAAAATCATCAATCCTAGGATACCAAAGACCAAAATTGGATGTGCCATGAACATATCTAATGATTCTCTTAACTGCAGAAAGATATGACTCTTTTGGTTTGGATTGGAACCTTGAACACAATTCAACACTTTGCACAATATCGGGTCTAGAGGAAGTTAAGTACATAAGAGAACCAATCATTCCTCTATACCTAGTCTCATCTACATCTTTCTCAGTTTCTCTCTTATCTAATTTTGAATTAGGGTGCATGGGAGTTCCCATGGGTTTGGCATTTTTCATACCAAATTTCTTAACTAATTCCTTGGCATACTTCTCTTGATGAATGAAAATACCATTTTCATTTTATTTAATTTGCAGCCCAATGAAAAAATTAAGTTCACCCATCATACTCATGTCAAATTCACTTGTCATGAGTTTTCCAAATTCAGAACAAAGAGATTCATTGGCTGATCTAAAAGTAATGTCATCAACATATATTTGGATTAGAATAAAAGAATCATTAGAATTCTTGATAAATAGAGTTGTGTCAGTGGTGCCTCTTTGAAAATTATTTTTCAAAAGAAAAGAGCTAAGTCACTCATACCAAGCTCTAGGAGCTTGTCTTAAACCATAGAGAGCTTTAGACAATTTGAAAACATGATTAGAATGCTCTTTATTTTCAAAACCAGGAGGCTGCTCCACATACACTTCTCTATCTATCACACCATTCAAAAATGCACATTTCACATCCATTTGATATAATTTAAAACCACAAAATGCAGCATAAGCTAAGAGAAGTCTTATGGCTTCCATTCGGGCAACAGGGGCAAAGAATTCATCAAAGTCTATTCCTTCTTCTTGGTCATATCCTTGTGCCACTAGCCTTGCCTTGTTTCTTGTAATGCTACCATCTTCTCCCAACTTGTTCCGAAATATCCACTTGGTGCCGATCACTTTCTTTCCACTTGGCCTTGGAACCAAAGTCCATACTTGATTCTTTTCAAACTCAAGAAGCTCATCCTCCATAGCTTTAACCCAAGAGGGGTCACTAAGGGCTTCTTTGATGTTTTGAGGCTCTATTTGTGAAAGAAGGGCAATGTTAGATCCTTCATTTGCCTTTCTAGTGGAAGACTGAGTTTGCACTCCATGAGAGACATCCCCAATGACAAATTCCTTAGGATAATTATTCAAGAATCTTCATTCACGAGGTCTGATAGATTTGGAGGCAGATTCAGATACCAAGGGATTCTGGGTGCTGCTGGCTTCAGGATTTCCTTCAGATTCATGAGCAACATGGAATTGTCTCTTGAATTTTCAGCAGTTGCAGTTTCTGGTTTAGTTTGACCAGAATTTCCTTTTTCATTATTTTGAGTGGTTTCATCTTCCTTTTGAGCTTGATTTCCTGCATCACAATCTTTCAAAATGCTTTGCACCAAATTAGTATCACAAAATGTAACATGTATGGACTCCTCAATAATTCTAGCATCTTGATGATAAACCCTATAGGCTTTACTAGTTGTGGAATATCCTGCAAACAAACACTCATACGCCTTTGGATCAAACCTACCCAAAGTTTCTTTATTATTCAAAATAAAATATTTGCATCCAAAGATGTGTAAGTAGTCTAAGTTTGGTGGGTAGCCTTTCCAAAGTTCATAAGGGGTTTTCTTCAAAAATTTTCTTATGATTGTTCTATTCAAAATGTGGCAAGCCGTGTTAACCCCTTCAGCCCAAAGGAATTTTGAAACATTACTCTCACAAAGCATAGCTCTCGTCATCTCTTGTATGCTTCTATTTCTTCTTTCCACAACACCATTTTGTTGTGGTGTTCTTGGACAAGAGAAGTTGTGAGATATTCCAAATTCCTCACAAAAGGATTCAAATAAATTATTTTCAAATTCAGTTCCATGATCACTTCTTATAGAAGAGATTTTTAAATCATTTTCATTTTGAATTTTCTTGCAAAAAGGTTCAAAGGCCGAAAAGGCTTCATTTTTGTGTGCAAGAAACAAAATCCAACCAAACCTAGTATAGTCATCC
Organism: Arachis ipaensis; assembly: GCF_000816755.2. NCBI lineage: Eukaryota > Viridiplantae > Streptophyta > Magnoliopsida > Fabales > Fabaceae > Arachis > Arachis ipaensis. The sequence continues at coordinate 10,778,130 of NC_029788.2, forward strand.
ACAATTACTAAACCATAATATTTACCACCTAGGCTTTGAGTTCTTGTTGGACCAAATAAATCAATGTGTAGCAACTCAAGTGGTCTTTTAGTAGAGATGTCTTCCTTTGGTTTAAAAGAACTTTTGGTTTGTTTTCCCATTTGGCAAGCATCACAAGTGATGTCTTTGTCAAACTTTATCAAAGGAAGACATCTTACTAATTCTTTCTTTACAAGTTTATTTATTTGAAACATACTTGCATGTCTCAATCTCTTGTGCCATAACCACTTTTCAGATTCTTTAGAGTGAAGACAAGCTACATTTTGATCCTTTAGTTTATCAAGAGTAAGTCCATACATATTATTAAAATGCTTGACAACAAACATCACTTCATTTGTCCTTTCATTAACAACACAGCATTCAAATCTTTTGAAAGTCACTAAATATCCTAAATCACATAACTGACTTATACTCAAAAGATTGTGCTTCAAACCACATACCAAAAGTACATCATCAATGAAAGTAGATTGCTCATTACCTACTTTTCCAACAGCAATGATTTTACCTTTACCATCATCTCCAAAGGTCACAAAACCTCCATCATACTTATTTAGTTTGATGAAGTAGGTTGACCTTCCAGTCATGTGCCTTGAACATCCACTATCTATGTACCACATGTCCTTTTTGTTCTTGGATGCTAGGCAAATCTGTATGAAGAGTTTCAAGTAGCCATAGGTATCCAAATTAATTTGGATCCTTTGAAGTTAATCCATCTTGATTGCCCAAGTGCATTGAAATCACAAACAACATTGTAAACTTTGTTTCTTATAACTCTTTTTTCAATGAAACATTGTGCATATGAGTGACCAATTTTCTTGCAATTGACAATGATTTTCTGATGTGTGTCGCTAAAATTGAGGTGAGTTATATTGCTTGAAATGATTAAAGTGTTGAAATTTTCTGGTTTTTGGAGGAGATGCATTTCTTTTGACAAACTAGTTTTTATTAAAGTTATTCCTCTTTGCAAAAGCATTTTCACCAGAATTTCTTTGAACATTTTTACCTTTTGAAAATGAGGTTTTGTTGTAAAATGGTGGTTTCTTGAAAACAACCTCATTTTTCGAAATGTAACCCAAACCTGGCCGGTTTGAACTCAGATCAGTTCTTGGTGAAGGCTCAGTTTCACTTGTGTATACTTCATCAAAATTTTTTTCAAAAGTTGAAACATATCTAATACCCGATTTGTTTAGTATGGATTTGGTATTTGATGAAGAAGCCACAAATTTTATAGAGGAAGTGTTGGAAACTGCATCTTCCTTGGCTATGTAGCCTAAACCAGATTTTTCAAATAATGGTCTTTGACTTGCAAGTAATTTGTTCAAGTTACTAGAACCTTGAGCAAATTTTGCTAAGTCACCATTCAGCCTTTTAATCATATCATTTAATCTTTCATTTTCAGTAATTAACTCATGAGAAGGATCCACAATGTGCTTTCCTTTTAATTTTTCAAGTTCAGATTTTAGAAATCTGTTTTCTTCAATGATGTCCAAAGCACATTCAGTTTCCTTCACTTTTTCTTTTAAAAAATTAATTTCAGCTCTTAACACATCTCTTTTAGATCTGCATTCATTGTACTTGTCAAGCAGTTTTGAGGTGTTTAAAGTGAGATCATCAATAATAGCATGTAAGTCCTCAATGGTCAAATCATAGTAATTTATCTCATCAAGATTGTTGTTTCCAGCCATGAAGCAGTCTTTGTCATCTCCTTCATATTCTTCTTCTTCATTTGAGTCGTTCTCAAGATCCTCCCAAGCTGCCATGAGTACTCTCTTCCTTTCCTTCTTTCATTTGTCCTCCTTTTTAAGCTTTGGACAGTTTAGCTTGAAGTGTCCAGCCTCCTTGCAGTGATGGCACGTCACTTTGCTCAAGTCGATCTTGTGCTCCTTTGAACTTGAACCCTTGTATTTGCCCTTGTTCTTCATCATCCTTCTAAATCTCCTAGCAAAAAACAAAAGCTCGTCATCTGAAATACCATCACTAGACTCACTCTCTTTCGGTTCTATTTGTGACTTGAGGGCTATTCCCTTTTTCTTTGAGTCTGTGTTTGTGTGTGTGGCTTCATAGGCAAGGAGTTTTCCTCTCAGCTCATCATAGGTTATGGGACTTATGTTGTTACTCTCGGTTAGGACAGTGGCAGTGTTTTCCCATTCTTTTGTGAGGCTTCTAAGGAGTTTTCTCACCAAGGTTTGTTCAGCATAGTTTGTACCCATAGCATCAAGGTTGTTGATTATGATTGAGAATCTCTCAAACTCTTCATCAATGCTTTCTCCATCTTTCATGCTAAACATCTCGTACTCTTTTCGCAACATATCAATCCTCGTTTCTTTGACTTATTTAGTGCCTTCGTGTGTAACCTAGAGTTTTTCCCAATTTTTTTTGGCTGTCTTGCATCTAGACAACTTCCGGTACTCTTCAAAGCTGATAGCACAGTGAAGAAGGTTGATTGCTTTAGCATTCAGCTCTATCTTCTTCTTATCATCTTCATTCTATTCAGCTTCTTCTTTTGGATTTACCACTCCATCAGCACTTGTTTTTTATGGGATCTTGGGACCGCTCACAACAATCTTCCATATGTTGTAGTCAATGGATTGGATGAAAATCCTTATCCTTTCTTTCCAGTAGGAGTAGTTCTTCCCGTTGAAGAAAGGTGGCCGGTTGTTTGAATGGCATTCAGTGAGGGTGTAGGCAACTGTGGTTGTGCCCAAGTTGTTCGCCATTGGATCTTTGCTCCAAGCGGTTAAGCTTGATTCTTGAGACCTTAGCTCTTGATACCAATTGAAGGTTGTGGTAGGCTTAAAGAATGGGGGGTTGAATCTATGCCTTTCTTTTAGTTGTTGTTACGAACCTTTTTAAACAAACTTTCAATTCTGATTCTGTTTGAACTCAGCAGCGAAAATTTATGAGACAATTTATTTTTGTCTCATGAATATCAGAAAACAGAACAGTGCAGAGAAGAGAAAAGCTAACACCAGCATATATCCTGGTTCGGTTGCCTTTTGCTATGCAACCTACGTCCAGTCTCCTCCACAACAATGGAGGAATTTCCACTATAGTTAACAGTATTACATACATCAATTCCACAGGATTGACCCAATCCTTCCACACTCAAATTCTAACCTAACTTGACATTGGCTATGCTATTACCTAACTATTCACTCTTAGTGCTAACCCAACTAAGAAAGGGATACCTCACAGATACAAGATACAAGACATAGACATACCTAAAGAAATCAGAAAATAACTCTAGGCTTTTCTCTCAAGTGTTTCACTCAGCCTTTTTCCACTCATGGCTTTTACTTGAGTTTCCTCACAATGCCTTTTCTCGCAAGAAATTACAGAAAGATAAACATTGAAAAGTACATTACAATCAGTAAAACATGAAGGAGATTGACTTCATCAGCAGCCTCTTTGCTATGTGCAAAACCAGATTCGCAAACCTCAGCTTGAGTTCTTCAGTATTGGCCGAATGCTTCTTTGAAAGAAAGCATTATCCAAGTAGAGAAACCTCCTTTCAGAACACTACTCTCTAACTCAGGTTTTCTCTCCTTGTCTCTAAATGAGCAGAAAGTCTTCTTTTATCTCCTTGCATGTTGCTAGGTTCTTCTTCCAAGGTCAACACCTTGAGCCTTGAGCTTCACCAACCCACAGATTCACTTTTTCTCCTTAATTCTCAGAGTAGAAACTCTCCTTCTGACTTCCTCATCTTGACCGAAAGCCATTCAACAACAACCACAAAAATCTTTCAATGGTTAACTTAATCTGAGCCATTGAGAAGCTACTTGGTCCCCAAAAATCACTTGTGGTCGTAGATATACAGCAGATTAGGGCAGAAAACAAATTTTTCTTGTATGCCATTTTCGGACTTGCAGAGAGTTTGGAAGAAGAGAAGAAGATCTGATGCATGCAAGAGGAAATGAGTTACCTTTAACCTAAGCTTGATTTGGTTTGAGCTTGGTGATTTGACATCTGCCATTCAAGCTTAATCCTTCTCTCTCTTGCTTCTTTGGTGACTAGCTTAGGGAAGAAGCTCTTTCTCTCTTTCTCACTTTTCTGAGTTTTTGACCAACTCACAGAGATGAACGTTGCTTTTGATTGAAGCACATTGAAGGAGTGAAGACTTCAATCTTGCATGAGAAGCTTTGTGGGATGGACACGGGTTTGGATCGGGTAGTGATATGCTTGGCCCGCTTTGATTTCTTTAGTTTTGATTCCTTGGGCTTCTGATATTTCTTTCAGCCCAAAATCCTTGCATTTTGCTTTTCATTTCATTTGGGTTATTGCATTTTGGCCTGCAAGAATACATAATTAGTAATATTCAATTTATAATTACTTAACACAAATTATTTATTTTACCCAAAAATAATGTTTGTCATCACTAATTAATTTGGTTAATTTCTTAACTCAACACATATATTCATGCAACTAAAGATATGTATAATGGGGTTACAACTAGTGTGAAGACTCAAGGTGGTGTGACGGAAGAATTTTCTATTGGTATAGGATTACACCAGGAATCATCTTTAAGTCCATACCTTTCACATTAGTATTTGAAGCACTCACAGAGCATATCCAAGAACATGTGCCATGATATATATTTTTTGTCAATGATATCGTCCTTATGAAAGAATCAGGGGAAAACCTAAATAAGAAGTTGTATTTATAGAGAAAAATTCTAGAAATGTATGGTATGCGCATAAGCCGTAACAAGACGCAATATATAAAATGTAAGTTCGACCGTCAAAAGAAAAACCCTAATATAGAGGTGAAAATTGGGAAAAACATCCTACAAAAAGTTAAAAGTTTTAAGTATCTTGGGTGCATCATACAGGATAATGGAAAGATTGAACAGGATGTAAATCATAGGATCCAAGCAGGTTCGTCAAAATGACGGAGTGCATCTGGTTTTATGTGTGACAAAAAAGTGCATTTAAAACTTAAAGGTAAATTTTATCGCACTGCTATTAAACCGGCTATGCTTTTATGGTACAGAGTGTTAGGCGGTCAAATGGGAGTACGAACATAAGTTAAGTGTAGCTGAGATGAAGATATTGAGATGAATGAGTGATCATACGTGATTGGATAGAATAAGGAACGAATATATAAGAGAGAGAGAGAGAGAAAGAGAGAGAGAGAGAGAGAGAGAGAGAGAGAGAGAGAGAAAAAGAGAGTAGCACCTATTGTGAAAAAGATAGTAGAATCGCATCTCAAGTAGTTTGGACATGTGAGAAGAAGACCGATAGAGTACCCAGCCAGAAAGGTGGATGAGATAGAAAATGGATAAGGGGTGAAAGACAGAGGAGGACCTACAAAAATCATGCATGAGGTGGTTAAAAAAGATCTACATATAAATGATCTCTCTGTAGACATGATAGAGCTCAAATACATCGTTTGATCTATGTAGTCGACTGTACCTAGTGGGACAAGGCTTTATCATTGTTGTTGCTGTAATTTTTGAAAGATAAAACGTAAGGTCCTTCCATTGATTAGATGATGACGTATTACGTTAAATGTTATATGACATGATGACATGATAAATTAATGTCACACATCACAAGATGATTGGTTGATGTGTCAGATTAGTAATATGTTGTATGCCACGTATGTCACGTGTTATTTGACATATCATAAATTTACTTAGAGTCAAATTAGTTGATAGGAGTATACACATAAATTATTTTTATCTCTAAAATTTTAAAAATTGATCAAATTAGTCTTTATATAAATTTCTTTTATTTTTTTTATAATATTAAATTTTTAATATTTCTTAATCCAACTAATTTTAATCTCATTTTTTACACCTTAATATACAATTTCTTTTCAAATAAAAACTAAAAATAATCAATTTATTACAAAGTTATTTTTTATTTTTATTTTTAGATTGAATCCCGCTAGGGAGCCAATGAAGTATTTGTACAATATGTAAAATGGGCTATTTATTTAGTCTAATATAAGTTAAAAAATGAACATCCAAAGTAAGATACTACTAATTTTTCAAACACAATACACCCATACTATCCAAAATAACCATCCGAGTACCAGGGATAATAAACATCTGATATCCTACTGAATCGAACATTCCTATACCCCCATTGTACACATTGTATATATATTCCATTGGCTCCATATACTTCCTCTTTTAGATTTTATATTTTCAAATTCTAGTTCTTCTGTAGTAAATTTTTTTTATGTAAATAATTTTATCAAAATATTTTTAATTATATACTAAAAATTTTAATTTTTT